>NW_011338627.1:19936-56751 GCF_000735185.1 Notothenia coriiceps
CCCCCAACCAATTCCACTGCCTGCATGAGCAGCTGGCAGGCAGAGACAGAAAACTAGAGTGTGAATTTAGTCATTAATGCCACCTTAGCCATGCATGGTATTTTAACCTCTTCGCCCCTCCCTCAACTCGATCCCTTGCATAATAGACGGTCTGCTCTTTTATGGCCAAAGGTGGGGTTGCTTTTTGATGGATATGAACCCCCTTATGTGAGGTTGGCCCAGACCCTAGGGGGTTTTAAATCCTCACTGAAGACACACTTCTTCTCTCTGGCCTTCTAGTCAGAGCTGAGTACGACACCTGACATTTCCCTGTGTTTTGTTTTTATATTTCTGTTGTAAATTATTGTCTTTTCTTGTTATTGTAGTAAGTGTTTTTATTAAATGTACAGCACTTTGGCTCGAACAAAAATCGTTTTTAAATGTGCTTTATAAATAAAACTTGATTTAGTTTAATTGGAGAAAAAAAATGTGTTTAATGAACAGGAGCTATGTTTTGTCCTTTTTTAACCTAGTCCATCCTCCTTTCATTGTTCATATTCGAAATTGTATTGTTGTCTTCTTCCTGTTACAGACTCTGCAGCCTGTACTGAGTCAGAGCAAGACTTGGATGTCCAGTCTATGCAGGTAAATTAAATTGTGGCATTTTCTTTCATGGAATTATGTTTAAGTGTTCTTGCAATGTGTTGGAGATTGTGGCTTAAATTAAATGTTTGTATAATCCTTCATTGATTGAGGATAGCACCAGAACTGACCTAGTGGAAACCCATGTACATTTGGCTTAGTGCACTGATAACAGGGATATGTGAAATTGTCCTTGTAAAGGAATAAGGCATCTCATCTATTAAATAAAATGAACGATCTAGAAAATAATTGGCCATTGTTGACTGAGAATCTCAATACAGACAACAGGAATGTTTAGCTGCCAGGTGTGTGATGGTCATGGGAATGTAACTGTCAGCAGGAAGCATGACTGTACCAAAACAGATTTGGTCCTTGAGTTTCATTTGGCACACAGCTCTGTTCTTGGTATTGTAATAATCCACTTCCTTTTGTTGTCAATAACAACTTTGGTTGGGTGACTGGAGCGAACTTTATGCTCACAAACCAAACTGCTGAGGATTTATGCTTTGTGTTCTCTGTCAAAAGAAAATATATTGCAAAAGGAGTCAACAAAATCTGAACAGCTGACAAAGATTTGTTTCTGCTGAGTGATTCTGGGCCTGCTGTCTCGGAAGGCCCAGAATCACTCAGCAGAAACAAATCTTTGTCAGCTGTTCAGATTTTGTTGACTCCTTTTGCAATATATTTTCTTTTGACAGAGANGCTCCCATGTCATGCTTTTCTGGTTATCACCGTCCCCTTGTGTGTTATGAAGGTTTCTCTGCATGTAAATGGTCTGCAGAGTCAAAACCCTCAAAGTACACCCTGTAGCGAGTAAAACTCTAACACAGACCTGCCCAAAACGCTTCGTTGGAGATACGTCACTGTCCATTGATTCTTCCGGGTGACTCATGATGTCATGCGTTTCCCGGAACCAAATGGACCAATCCGTGGAGCCGTTACGTTACGTCCGCGGAGCCGTTACGTTAAGCCCCCGCTGATTGGTCCAAATGGACCAATCCACGGACTTCCTCACACACACACTCAGTGCATGCAGCTCTGCTGATCCCTCCTCCCTGGCTGCAGGCTGATAACAGACAGTTGGGATCGCGGCGAAATTCTCTCTGCAGACCCATTCTCACAGCGTTTATCAACCTTTTTCTTACTCAATATCAAGCCACACTTACTGTTTTTACTTCGGCTGTGACTTTGTGTGTGCTCAGGGTGAGTTTGGCTGTGTTTCGCTGTTCGCTAAACAAGGAAACAAAACCTCCACGGAGCTCAGCGCGATTCACAACGTCCCGACCAATCAGAGCACACTGTGCTCACAGGGAGGGTGGGGGCTGGAGCTATTGGAGCTACAACGAGCCGTTAAAGGCAGAGAGTGAAATTCAGTGAATACACGTAGTTTACAGAGATGCTGTTTGAGAAACCAATGTGAGTTTGGAAAATTGCACAATATAAATCTATTCTAGTAGACCTCAACAATGGAATTATGATCAGTGGAAATGGCCTTGAAATGGGCCCTTTAATAATTTTTTCATCCAAAATGTATTCAATTTGCCCTCAAAGATTTAATTTGCAAAAGTGTGAGAACTAACGACTTCTACATTTGCAAAAACTGCATTGGTGTTACAAAAGAAATACAGAAAGCAGAGTAAAATGTGTGTGGGCGAAGTGTCAAGCTAGTTTTCATACCAAAACATCAGTATAAAATAAATCCTCAGCAGTTTGGTTTGTGAGCATAAAGTTCGCTCCAGTCACCCAACCAAAGTTGTTATTGACAACAAAAGGAAGTGGATTATTANTTAAAGAGAGAGAGCAAACAATAAAAATACGTAAATTGCATTAAATCAAGGAGGCAATTAAAAGCACCCTGCAAACTATTATCCAATGAGCATATTTCCAGCACTTAAACACTTTCAATAACAGCCCATACCGCCGTTCAAGTCCCCCTATCATGATGAATGAAAACAATCTGCGTGTTGATGGAATGTACTCTCTTTCTATTGACGAACACGTCCTCATCTTTTGATGGCGCAATTATTTTTATGTGCGTCCCGTCAATAGCACCGACCACACCGGGCATACCTGCAATTGCCATGAAGTTGGCTTTGATCCTGTGTAGTTGTTGATTGTCCAAAGGAAACCGGATAAACTGTTGGATGATATGTGGTCTAGAGAGCGCGCTGATGGTTTGGTTTATGGCACGGCTGACTGATGGTTGCGATATTCCTAAATCGTCGGCATTGCAAAGTTGCATTTTCCCTGTTGCTAAATATCGTAGTGTTGCCAAACATTTTATTTCCGGACTAATAGGGTTATTCCTGTTAGTCGGGGATGTTATTGCATCCCGCACTAATTCCACAACAAGTTTGATACCCTCACGATTTAGCCTATATCTCTTGATCAATTCACAGTCTTCCATTGTCTCCAAAACATTTCGTCTCGCAGCCATTTTCAGATTCTTTGTGAATAGGTCGTACTGAGTTAGGAGTCCTCTCGAGGACTTTTAAGCTCTCCTAAACTTAGGTGCTACTTTTAGGCCTAAAATACTTTGTGAATTGCTCTTAGTGAATAAAATTAGGAGTCCTAAATTTAAGACTGACACGCCCATTATGTTTAGGAGTTTCTCCTAAATTCGCCAGTTAGGAGCTACTTTTAGCCCTAAAATCCTTTGTGAATACGGCCCTTGACAATAATTACGCAATGCAATGGTTAATGTAGACAGTTAAAAAGAACCATTTACTTTATTGCACCTACATACAGCAGACACCTGTTCAATCCCACCTCCTAAGGTGCACCATCCCACCTCCTAAGGTGCACCAATCACAACCTTCCATAGTCAGGAAACTGACTCTACCTCACAGCCTCACCCCGCACCCCGACTCATTTTCATACCAGTGTGAAGTTTCCTTGCTATATAATGATGTTGATTGGTGTGAGCCACAGTTGAAGTCACCCTTTCGAAGTTTTGTCATTTTCATATGGCTTGTACCACATTTGCTAGTCAAATGGGTGTTTTCCTTCTCTGTGGGAGGAGTGTGTTGCTCTGCAGCCGTGCTTTGCATATGCACAGTCCACCTACAGAGAGACAAAAGTTGTTCCTCATCTCTCTTACCATTGCATACTGTAACTGCTGTTTCATTATCGGTAGCAAGTGCATGTCATGCATTCATCAAGAATGTGAACATGGCAAGTGCTTGACCTTTGACCTTCCGCTTTGTTTAGCACCCAGCCTACCAGTGAGGAGCACAGGGAAGAAGAAGAGAAAGAAGGCGAGGCGGACCCGAGCACAGGAGACATGAGTCGTACTAAGGTCAGTAGCAGGGAGGACTTTTTTTAATGCATAAGGGAATGCAACTTCCTCTATTCTCTTCAGCACCAGCTGCACACTGCTTCCCCTTCCTCTTTCTCTTACTCTCTGCCACCTTGTATTTCCTAGCTGAGTGAAAGGAGGTGTGTTTTGAAGTAAGAAGGGTTTCGGTGTGCAGTGTGGGGGCTGGCTTTCCTTCAGAGAGGCTGAGATGGAGTCTTCCCCCTGGGCAAGGAGGAGAGGTCAGATTTACAATTAAGGCAAATATCGCAAATTCAGGCAGCCATCATTTTACTGACTGCTCAAGCTTTCTTTGGGAGGATTGGTTATCTGATTCTCTGAACTATCTTGCCAAAGGAGGCAAGTAATATATGCAAAAGGTGAGAATTTAAGGAATTGAATTATTGCTAAGTATTATTATCAAGTTAAAATGCTGAACGTTGAAATGCAGTTGGACATAGCACTTTAGAAACCTTGATAAAATATTTCTAAAGAGCATCCGGTAAGAAAAGGTTAAAGGATGATGCTATTTACATTTTTATCTTATTGAACTTATTAGAAATGTTGTTGATTTAAGGTGTCCAAAAATGACATGAACAAATGTCCTTCAAATGTCAGTACACACTTTCATTGAGTTTGAATAGCACTCCAAAAACAGCATTTTTGTTTTTGTTGTAAAATTATATGATAAGGTCCAATTTTAAAGCGATAAATGTTTGGCATTATGCTTGGAATAATTAATACATTATCAAAATTGTTGTCACTGATTGTATCAATGGACCAATGTCATAAAACCAGTTAAATAAAAGCAGAAGAATGTTGTCAAATAAATGAACTTGATGTTTAAAGCCCTTTAGCAAAGGCTTGGACACAGTGGCTCCTCTCTCTTATCCAATTAGTGTTCACACTGAGTTGTTTTGACGTGTGCTCCATGCAGTTGGACTGCTTCATGGTAATTATGAGCGGCCTCAGATGGGCTCGCAGTGTTTTCATGTCAAAGCCAAGGCCTGCTTGTGTTGTGATGCCTTCGGTCTGGTTTGCATCCTGCAGAGAAATTGATCAGCTCGGTTTATTTAGCCTCCCTACCTGCTGCTGGACTGCCTCCCTGCGGGGAGACAGTCTGAGGGAGCCAAAAAAGGCATGCTTTGACTCTGTGGGGGTGTTTTGTGCATCAATAAAAATGCAGTTTTACGCTCATATCAGCCTGGTCCACAAAGGTTTTCAGCCATGTCGAGGTGTTTGTTTTTATTTTATCATTTCAATTTGCATTTCCAGCAAAGAAAAGGAGCTTCTTATGATCAGAAGCATTTGGATAAATTCAAATAGTTGTTTTACTAAATGGAAGATACAGTACAGAATAGGACTTCCTCCTATATTGATGCTGGATGGTACACTGTATAGACACAGGGCAAGATGTCACACTCTAATACAATCTGGTGCATTATTTTTCTTATGAAGCTTTACATAGAATTTTATGTCAAAGCTCATAAAGAATGTGTTGGCTTTAAATCAGTTCACATTAATGCCTACAGTTAGAATGTGTTATTTAAAATGACATTGAGGTCTTCTTTGGTTTTATATTCAGTTTAATAGCAAGGCAGCTCCCTTATTCTGAAGTGTGTTAACAGATTCACACTCATTACACAATATCCCATTGCATTGCTCGGAGCGATCACCTTGCTCCATTGTGTGTATTTGTGTGAGTGTTTGTGCGTGTGTTCATGTTCACACCACTATGTGTAGCACGCAGTCCGCCTCCACTACTTAGCACTGTGCCAGTGTTAACGTGTTCCAAGCACCCCTCTCAGCAACACACACACTTTTGCAGAGCTGCAGGGCTCTCCATGAAGCAACACATTATATAAGAGATCAGTCCAAGCTTTCTCTTCCACACACTGTACAGCTTAGATATCAGTCCACTGCCATGGGACAGGTACGCTACATGTGAATATGTGTGTCTTTTAATCATTGACCATTTCTTGGGCAGAAAAACTAGCTCCAAGGCCACCTGTATTTTTCTCACACCCCCCTCCTCTCCCTACTTCTGCCCATCAGAGCCCGAGCCAGGACCAGTCTGCAGACAGATCAGCAGCCGAGGACAGGTGAGTGGTTCACAGCGTCATCATCCAACAGCAGAAAATTACTCTTGATTGTATTAGTTTTTACAAATGGTGTATTATGTGTGTGTTCCAGCACGTGTCTGCTACCCGTGTTGGTTGAAGAGGAGGAGAGTGTGCAGGACGGTACAGCAGAGGTGGTGCCAACAGTATCCGCCAGCATGGAAGGTAGGGATGCGTGAAGATGAAGCGAGATATTTCTTAAGCTGACTGTTTGTTTACGCCTTCTTGCAAGCATGTGTAACTTTGACCACCCACACACCAACTCTCCTTCCAGAGACTGACCGGTTCACCAGCAGCTCTCCTCAGTCGGGATCGTCCGTCACACACGCCAGCCAATCGGGGAGTGGCGTTGGCAGCGTGACCTCTGACCCCTGCAAATCTGAGGATAGTGCAGCCAAAAAAGACTCCCTCCCCCTCGGTGGCAAAAAAAAGAGGGAACTGGTAAGACCTGCTTTACCGCCATTTATCCTCAACTAAGTGTTTTCACATAGTAATTTTTTGTAATTTGAAGTTATTTGCCTGACTACTGTCGAACTTGACCATTGTTTGTGTAAATCAGCGTCATTATAAATAAGTTAGTGTTTTTTTTTTTTAGTTCTCACATTAGGTAAGGTATAGTAAATACTACCAGACCAATAATGGAGTTCTCAACTGATTTTGTAGAACAATCAATTTATAGAAGTTTGGTAACATTTGCCGCACACAAGTATGGCGATTTACAAATGTGCACATTAGTTTGGTTCCCTTTTTTCATATTTTCTTCGTAATGCATAATGTTTTCTATTCTGTATTTATAAAAAAAAAAAAAAAAGAACCGGCTCAGAGCAGATTTGATCAAACACCAGGATCAGGCCTCACGGAATGGGTGTTATTCAGATTAAATGTCCTTGTAAGTGATGAGATTGGGCCAAAAGTATCTGATTCCGCATGACTCGTCGACCTTAACAGAAATGCTGTCTTTCCAGCTATGTGAGTGTGCGCATGGAAGAGAGGAAGAGGGAGTGCATAGTTTAGGCTCCACTCAGGATCAGATTATTCAGAGTCAAGATCCAACTGCACTGCCAGCTTGTGTGATTCATCACTTTTCATCTTTAATATGTAAAAGCTGTTGAAGAAGTAGGGAGTGAGTGAAGGGAGCAGTATGGATCTTGAGGCATCAGAGTCAAAGGGAGGTCAGGAGGTGAAGCAGAGCGAGGCAGTAACGTGTGTCGGGGCCCTGCAGGAGCGGGAAAGCAGCATGGAGGTCATCGAGGAGCGCAAGGTTCAGGAGGACCTGAGTAAGAGCAGCGTGGCCACGGACAAAGGATGTATGTGTAAAACTCTCCTATCCTTATTATTATATTTATAATTTACCACCTGTCTTTTGATTGGGTGTTTTTTGTGCCATTATTTAACTGAAAATCATTTCCCTTTCTAGCTGATATGTCGGGAAGCAGTGGTACCGCCATGGCGGACAAGAACAGGTAAGACTGAATAGTAAAACAAGTTGACTATTAAATCCATAACCATTCAAATACATGTAATCAGATTTGTCCTGTCAATGAGTCCTCATTGCAGTTTCTTTATCCAGCAGCCTGTCGCCTAATGACAAGGAGATTGAGGTATGTACACAGCTAGATCCAGGAGACACTTTTTCGACAATTTCTTTGTCTTGGTCTGATTTAGGAATTCTCATTTTGCATAATTCTCTTTAAACCTTTGTCGGAATTAAATGTGCATAAATCTGAAAAATCTAAGTACAAATTTAGCTTGCATGTTACTAAGGTTGCACTTCTCTTTGAAACCCATACAATAACCATACACTTTTGATTGAATAATTATCAGACATTTAAAAGCAGAACTTGAAAGAGTATTACTTTATTCATGTGTTGTGAGGGTTTTCTACAGGGAAGTGCAGGAGTTTAATGATATTTATCTGATTGGGCTTCACCACCAGCACAATAATGCTTTCTTTCATGTGGGATTTCTTAATCAAACAAGGAAATGTTCCAAATGTTTATCTTGTCTGCTACTGGCAGGAAATACAGAACACGTGCAGCAGGCGTCCAGCAGCAAGTGCAAAACGTGTCAAGTGAGTTTTCCATGTTTTCAGGCGGACTTCCAGCGCCTGGCGTTGGGTTTCAAGTGCGACATGTTTACCCTGGAGAAGAGACTCCGGCTGGAGGAGAGGTCACGTGACCTGGCTGAGGAGAACGTCCGCAAAGAGATCTCCAGCTGCCAGGGCCTACTGCAGGTCAGAATGCAAAAGTGTGCAATTTACCAGCTCTCTGTGGATGAAGCACTTGTTTTGCACCTTACAAAATAAGAGTCATTTATTTACATGTATACAGTCTTAGGAGGGAGGACTCTTCACGTTGTGCTGGTTGCCCAATGAATAGCACAGCACCTTCTTAGAGTACTCCACTGTCCTGCATACCTTTTTCTTTTTTTCAAGTAAACAAAGATAAGCATAGTAAAGACTTTTATATATTTTTTCAAATATATTTTTTGGACCAGTTTGAGGCTTTTATAGGGATATGATTTGAAAAGGAAAGATGACATTAGATGGATTCCAGGCCGGATTTGAACCTGCACAGGATTGATTTGATACTAATTATCTTCAGTGGTTTTAATCTACAGTCATTTTTGGCTGTTAAAAAAAGAGTTGCCTTAATCTTGAAAGTATCACACTTTAATGGATGGAATGGGTCTTGTATCAATTACCTTAGATGCATAACGATAATTTAAATAACCTGAAACTGAATGAGGTGTGGGTGGGTTTGTGAGAATGAGTGCAAATTCTTCTTTTAAAAATAATTGACCCTGTCTTGTCAGGTGCAGTCATGATTTGTCCTTCGCTTACCTCGTGTTTTCCGTCAACTTCGTCCTCTTTCCTTCCTGTCCCAGGCTCTGACTCCTCTGTGTGAGGACGACAACCAGTCCATAGAGATCATCCAGCGGCTCCAGAAGAACCTGGAAATCCTCATCCAGTCCATGAGCAGGGTGTCCAGTCGCTCTGAGATGCTAGGAGCTATTCACCAGGTTTAAATTACACCATTTATTTTCCTGTGCCAACAACAACAAAGTGTACAGGCTGGTGATTTTCAATGTGATTTGTGAACACCAGGAGAGTCGTATCGGTAAGGCTGTGGAGGTGATGATCCAACACGTGGAGAATCTGAGGAGGATGTACACCAAGGAGCACGCCGAGCTGCTGGAGCTGAGAGAGGCGCTCATGCAGAACGAGAGGTCGTTTGGTTCACAAACGGAAAGGGGTAAAGGTAAGAGAAAATGCACATGGAAACACACGTGAAGCATAATATACAATCAATACAGTGACGATTTCATATCAGCTCTGTATGTGTATGTACAATTGAGGTATCGATATGTGAACATATTCTCAGTGATGGAACACGCATGTACAGTATACAAAATACCCCAACTGTTCCTCTTTCTAGATGATTTCCGTGGCAAGAAGCAGCCGACACAGTACTACAAGGTCAGCTACGGTTTATACAATATATGAACTCATCATTGTCCTTTACTCGGGACTAAAGTTGTAAGAAATATTCATGATTGTGTTAAGAAAGTAGTGCCTTTTTGTTTCCCTTTTTCCACAACAGTCATCAACCCGGCGGGTCAGCATAGCAGCCATCCCTCGCTCTGGTGGAGGCAACATGCAGTTTGACATGGTGAGGACTGTCACTTTCAGATCATGTAGCATGCCATAGGTATTGTCCTGGGTTTTGGCTTTTTGCACTTATATACAAAGATACATCCATGATGCACTAGTTAGCTGGCCTCCTGCTTGAAATAATGCCAATTGCTCCAAGGGGCAATGTAGGTTTAGAAAATGATCCCAAAAGTGTATATTTTTATAAACGCATTGAGTACTTCCTCCATGATTAGATACCTAACATCTAACCTTAATAAACATAAGGTTTTAACACTTACATTTTCATTGGATTAGGATAGCTTTCAATGCCACTTACATGCAGAATATGGTAAAGTTATGGTTCATATCGTGCAAACAAGCGTTTTTGTTTCGATGAATAATGACTGAAATTGTTTTTCCCACCACAGTCCAAAACACAAGACTGCTCAGAGACTGAGACGGAGCGACTGACCAGACGATCCCCATGGTAGGTGTCTGTGTGTGTGTGGGTTTAAATCTGTCTGGATTGTAATATGTAGAGTGGAATTAACTAGATTAAGTCTGTGAAATAACTCTGCCCTTTAAAACACCCCAGTATAGTTTCTGGTGTCCAGGAAGTTACTGGCTGTGTTCCTCAGTCAACCAAAGAGCGCTGTACCATGACATGAGGGTTGTTGTTGTTATTCCCCTATGTGATAACGATGGTTTCCAGGAATGTGGGCGGGAAGAGCTCAGCGCGTCCCCCACTAAAGCGCTTTGTTAGCTCTGCGGCCTGGGTTGAAACTGAAGAACCTTCTCTCTTGATGAAGGGGTAAGACATGCCAATGAGAAGGGTGCCGCGCTGGCTGTGTCTCGCTACGTTTTTACAGTGGCCCCAGATGCATAAAGATGGCAGCTTTCTGGTGTGACATTACTGTTTGGTTGAACAATATTAAATATTTGATCTCAATCAATGAAATAAGAAACCTGAAACTTTAAAAGACAACATTTCAATTGCAAATATATTTAGCCACAGTGATACATGTTGGCTGTAATATTGCAAAGGAAATTATGAAGCTGTTTATTTTGAGAAAAGGAAAAATCTAAAGATGTAATCACACCACAGCTTCCATCTTACATGCATCTGGTCCCTCCTCGCATGGGGAAGTGTTTGTCAGAAGTGAATATCTTTTTTGGGTATTTTTTCCAAATCTAGCACATTTCCTTTTTTTGTAAGATGTAACGTTTGAGACTGTGTGGACTTTGACTTTTTCCATTAGAATCATGAAGCTTTCAAATGTTTGGACGAGAAGAGTAGCATTTTCTGTATTTGACTAGCTAAGCAAAAATGTATGCTTAGATGAAACGACTGAAGGACATGTAATGCTCTCCAAATATCTGAAAGGTTGTAAAATTGCTTTGTGGGTTCATGATATTATTGCTGGGCATGCATTGTGTGCAGGGTTCTCATTGCAATACGCAGAATGTTATGCAATGAATTTATTTTGGCTGCATACGCATGAAAAGTGCATGTGTACATACAGGATCTGTGTGGTTGTATTTGAATGTGCAACCGAGCCGTGTGTTTGTGAATGCCTGACCCACGCGTGCCCACAGGACGGCCTACGACAACACCGACTGCCAGGTGGAGGAAGAGCAGAAGGAGGAGCCGGTGGCAGAGAGGAGGAGGTCCAGCCTCAGTGAGCTGGGGAGCAAACTCACCTCCCTCATTCTGCCCCACAAGACGTTAGTCCAACCAAATACCCACCACTGGCCTACTGCAGCACCTCTTTCTGCCAGCAAAGCTAAGAGGCTTGCTGCAAAGTTGGGAGAGATCATCATTTAGCTGTAACGAGGTTCCAGTAGCTGCAAACTGAATATTTTCTAAAATATCTTAAATGCAAATACACCCATGAAAGAAGGTTTATTATCAAAGATTGACATAAAAAAAATCAGACCAGTATTGACACGTTTTGACATCAGTCACACATTTACATTTTCTGTCAAAGTTGCACTCAGATGGTTGCAAGCTATAGCTTTTCTGAGAGTTAGCACTGCTAATGCTAATACTAAGATTGTTCAACACAATTAGTTGCTAATTATTTAAAGATTTGCTTTGTAATAATAATTCTCTACTATCGATAGCAAGCAGCCAGTTCTGCATCATTTAATGAGATAATCACTGTGTTACAAATAGAAACAAAGTTAGAGAAGGTTGTGGTTATATGGAACCTCCTAAGCGATGAAACTCTTTCATTAAATGGGTCTGTGCTGGACTAGCTTCTCCTTTGCTCCAGTTGCTCCGCTTCTTTTAATCATGTTAACAGAGCGTACCTGCTAGCAAAAGGCCTGAAATGAAGCATTTCTTTCAGCTGTTGACTGTCTTGAGATCAGTGTATGTCCATGTGATAAGTGATTTTATGATCTGCGTTTCATGCAAGGATCTCAAGCTCTGATTTGCATCTTACTAAGAACTAACTCATCTTTACCCGGCTTATTTTGTCTTTCTCTAACATTTTATGTGAAACACTACTTTATTTTTCTGGTGCAAATGAGTGTTTTGTGCAAGCGGATGATGTGCTGTTCTGAACTGTCCTTTCCTCTTTTCCTCCTCTCCACATTGCTCAGGAGTCAGGATGAGCTGTTTGTGATGCTGTAAGTGTGAAGGGAGGAGAGGATTTTATCTCCGTCCCAAAAAAAGAAATGCATGCCAAAGGCCAATCAAAGGCTAATTACAGCCTCGAACTGAAACTCTCGACGGCTGTAAAGTGATTTGAAGCAGCACTCTTACTGTTGACAGATTCCAGGCTATAATTGTCCGCTGCCTTTGCCTTAACAGCTGATGCTCAAATCCACCTCCATGCCAACCGCCATTAACTGAGCTTCTGACAGCCTTTTCATTATGCTAATGATGTGAATGGGTCTTCATCTTTGACACTGTTTGAGACATCGTGGTCAAATGCAGCATTGACGCCAACATTCGCAGCCTGCCATCGATTGAATTAGTTACCAGAAATGAGTCATAGGTTGTATTCCCTTCCTTGAGTCATTTGTGGTAAATAAATCACTCTCTTGCTTTATCTCTAACCATTTTTCACTCATGCTTCATTTTTGTATCCATCATGTGGTAACTTGTTATTCTTTCGTTGTCCAGTCCGACCCCCTCCCCTAGCCCCACTTCCACAGACCCAGGAATGGCCCAGTCTCTGTCCCACAGCGTCACCTCTTCCCGGTCGGCCGCAGCAGCCGCAGTAGCCAGGAGTGGCCGGGGGCTCTGGCTCTGGTTGGCCATGGTGGTGGTGCTAGCAGGTACGCTCAGTTTGTCTGTAGTACTTATTGTAAGATGACTATTTTACACAAAACAGACTTGTATTTTACAACCTTGGAATTTAAGGACCCACTTTCAACTGATTTGAAACACTAAACAAATTGTTGTATTGATAGGAGTTTTTTTTTTTAATGAGGCCCTAGCAGTTGAATAATCACAACAGAGCCGGCCAGCTAACCAATCAGAGCAGAGAGGGTTAAAGAAAAAGACCTTTGTTGAACATTAAGCAAACACAGCTTTTCTTCAGTATAGCACAGAGATACTTGCGTCTCATGCTTTGTACTTGTTTACTCATGGTTCATCTGCAGGTCTCCTGGCGCTGCTGGCCAGCCTGGTGATGCAGCCAGCGGTTGATGCCGCCCCTGTGGGGACCGGGGACTCCTGGATGACCATCCAGCAGCTACTGTGGCCCTACACGGGGCTCCGGCATAACGGACAGCCCCCCGTCTAACCCTTGAGACTCGGGATGGATGTTGTTACGCCCTTCAACCTCTGCAGAAATGATCCAGGCACTTGGTTGGCGATGTAGTGCAGTGTACCTAAACCCAGAGGCTGTTGGTATGTTTACTGGTGCCTGAAGACTCCCAACACAAGACTCTCATTAACAGGCCAGGCCCCAGGGGATACTTAACCCTATGGAGGATTTATGCATCATGTCACGTTTGCTCAGTTAGTTAGTCTGTGTGTGTGTGCATTTGTCTGTGTTTGAAGAGAAGAAGCAGTTACAGGTGGGGAAAACCAAATCTCCTGTTAGAGTTGGCTGCTCAACAATCCTGAACACATCATGATGCAGTTCTCCTATCTTCCCAGACCCAATACAATCTGTCAAATCAGGCTTGACCAGTCATCTGAGCTACAACGAACGCCAATCATGTCACACAGTCATACAATGGGCCGCTGTGCCGTTTCCATTGATGCACATCATGGACTATGGCTCTTATTGTGCCACAAGGCTTTTTAAACAGTGCATGCACTTAAGGAAAAAGGGCGACTCTCCGCCTTTTTGATGAAATGATGAGGACATTTTATAACTTTAAGTCAATAAGCACTGGTCATTAAACTTTAGTTTAAGTGTTTTTAAATGTTTGAAGTCTATATGTATGAGTGTCTTAGTTTTGAGTGGGGATATTTGAATATATATTTTTGTTATTAAGTTATAATTATACATTGTTACAGTCTTTACACCAAAGGTTTTTAATTTCATCTTCCTCTTGCTGTGGTTGTCACCGTTTTCAAGTTAATTTTCTTTTGTATGTTCCAAAGAAGATGCGTGAAACTTTGCACACAAATAAAGTAGCAAATTCTACAATAGAAGATGTGTGTTCTTATGTGCATCCATTTTATACATGTATTCATTTTAAAAAGGTTCACACAGGTTATGAATACATGAGTGGTCTGGTGGCACAGAGCAGGCTCTGCACTGTGTCCACAAACAGACAGCTGGATCCTCTGGGCCTCGCTACACCTTCAGGGCTCATGTCGTCCTGGAGCATGTGGATGAAGGTGGAGTGGAACTCGCCCCCAGGATAGAGGTCCGGAGAGAAAGCCTCACTCTGCTCTGTGATTTCCAGCTTCTGACTCCGCTGTGCCCCCAGCAGGTAGAGGCTCCAGGAGCCCTTAGGCACAGAGTCAGGGCCCCAGTGCTCACACACCTGGCAGAGGAGAGGGAATTCAATAAGTAAGGTTTGCTTTGGGAAAAGATCAGAATGCTAAATTGATTAAGCTGTATCTGTTTGAGAGCGAGCACCTGCATGAGCAGATGCTCCGCTCCACATTTGGCATTCCACTTGCTCCACGAGAAAGCGCAGGCAGAGGTGAAGAGGGCCATCTGTTCGTAGGCAGCATGTTCTGTGAGTGGGTCCTGAAGAGGAGAGAAACCACGCAGCACATTTAGAACTGTAATCTAGTGAAGTATTATCAGTCAAAATAACTGAATCATTCTTTAAAATGGTCGCTCTATTTGACCTAATTTATGATAGGTATATGGTTTTCATTGTGATTGCTCCAGGCAGAATTTCTTTAATTCTTTGGCTTATGAATACATAAGCACCATCTTACATCATCCGCAGCGTAGCAAATGTTAGCATGCTACAAACTAACAAAAACATGGTAAACATACCTGTTTGTAGAGATATCCTGTCATCTCCTACTTTTACTTTATGTGGATACATGGTAGAAACTATGCTGCCACACTGGTTTGTGCATTTACACAGAATGAATGGCGATCAAAGCAAAACTCTTTAATCTTGTTCCTTTTTAAGAAAAACCAGATGAGATGCAGACCTTGCCGCAGCTGCTGACGTATTTGTCCGTGTACTCGTTCACAAAGATGTTGATCCCTGCGTTGAGCATGGCTCTCTGCAGGGCGGGGCCACTCATCCACTTCCCTTTGAGGTGAGAGAGACCTCTCTCCTGGTCTGACTGCAGCATGCACTGATCACCCTGTTGGTCGGCACAGAGATCAGTCATGCTGAAGATCCTTTCTTCTGGGTTTTACATACAATACTTTTCTGTCTCTCACCTGGATCGTGATGCTGAGGTCGATGAGCGCCCCGTTGACGGTGAAAAGAGCAGAGTCCTGGCCCAGTGGCCTGAGCTCCCAGCTGAGGAAGGGAAGGTTGGCATACGTTTCCTGCATCAGCACAAAGGCCTGGAAGGAGTCCATTTGGAAGGAGATTTTGGCCTCTGCCTCCTCATAAGACACTTCAGTGATACCGTCCATCCTCCACTGCTTCCCTGGATAACAAAAAATGTAAATGCTCATGAAAACGTTAAAAAAAACACACTTGTAGATTCTGTACATTAAAAAAAAAATGTAATTACATAATGCCATATTTAAACTTAATGTCAAAACAATTCTAATACAAAAAGTCTTTAAGTAACTTGGAAGGTTTCAAGGTGATATTTATTAGTTACATTGTTTGACCCTGTTCAACTGTAATGTCTTCCTGTCATTTTACTACACATTTAAAGTGCAGTGAGTTTTTATTTTTAATGATTCATTGAATAATTCAAAGAGATGAAAAAAATCTGAAATGTCATCAAAAATAATTTTAACCTGGCTTTATCCATTTATGTTGCAGAAATGTATAAAAATAAGCACATCTTATTAAACCAAACATTTCAGTCACCCAGAAATATAACAAATATTTGCCCGGTTATGAGTCTCCTTTCTATGCAGGAGAGAATCATGTAGCACGTGTTGTTGCCTGACCTACCTGCAGAATCCCAGCGAGCCACTTGAGGAGTTTCCAGAAAGACAACAAAGTCAGGCAGAGTCACGGACACCCCAACAGGAGGGCAAGTAACAGCTTCAGTTTCCTCTGAGTGAGACTTCTCCTCGGGATAGGGGAACACCTGCAGCCCTTTATCCAACAGCTAGAGAAACATGAGCATTAGCTGCTGGGCATGGTGCGAGTACCAAGCACTGAAACCCCTTTTCTATTCACCTGTCTGATTTCCCAGCCGTTAACCTGGTGGGCTTGTGGCGGGAGGTGAAACACGTTATAGTAGAAGACCCCCCCCAGAGGTGTGTACTGCAATAAGTCCACCGCCTGGACACATTCGCTGCTGTCCATCACGGTCCGCTGCCCTAGGGGAGACGTCGATTCCCCCTCAGCTGTAGAGACAAAAAACAAGAGTTATGTAGACCAGACCAGACTAGAAAACATTTATATTGTAAATGTGGTTGCAGACATGTCAATCATTTTTGAGTGACAGCAGGTTTCGGTCCTGTGTGATGTGGCTTTCTTTTTGTTTACATTTGGAAGCGTCAGGCTGGGCATCTTACCCCCGAGCGCCTCCATCTGTGTCTCGATCCGGCTCCCACGGCCTTCTGGGAGCTGGGGGCTGCTTTTCCTCGACTGTACACTGGCTGCACTCTGAGAGAAACACACACAATAAGAACACAAACATCACATTGAATCTAGTCACCCAGCGTCTTACCTTCCTCCCTTCATGGCCTTGGATGGACTGCACCTCCTCATCCACTGTCTGCTGCTGCTGTGCCTCAATGTCTTCCACCGCCCCCCCCTCTCTCTTTGTCTCCCCCTGCTCAGGTATCTCTGCTGGAACCTCCTCACCACCTGCAAGAGACCTGGGAGCAAACAGATGAGGTGAGAGAAGAAGAGAGAGCAAAAATAACAGGTATTACCAGCATTACTGTTAGAGTATTAGCTGTAGTATACGTTATTAGGGGTACATACCTGGGGAGGGGGGTGTTTATTCTGAGGTCAGCCATCCTAGCCAGTGTGGACAGATGGTCATAACGTGTGTGGAGGATCCGCACAGCGATGTCGCTCACAGCCAGCTGTTTGGGAAGCTCAAAGCCAAGGCCCGCCTCTTCAAAATGTAAACCTTTGAACCTGAATTGAGAAAGAAAGACAAATACTAGATACTAAAGGATAATAAATCTGAATGTTCGCTCTTCTCTTCTATTGTCACCGCGTCCTTCACAGACCTCGAGTTCTTCTTGAGGTTGGCCCAGAGACACAGAGTAATGTTGTCGTCTTTGACCACAGTCTGCATGTTGCCCGTCTCGGTGTCGATATTCGCACCGGCCGTCTAAGAACAGGAAGAAAATGACCTTTATTAAAGTAAGCAATTGCATCACAGTGTGTCAGTCCAGCTATGATGTGTGTACCTGGAGGATCTCATCAGTGGTGAGGAGGTGTTTATGATGGATCAGCTCCTGCAGGAGTATGAACCCCTCCTGGTACTTCAGGCCCTCTTTTGGATCTGTGTTGTCTCTGATCAGACCTTCAAGCTCCTCAGCCAGCTGTAAGGGACGAAATGAATCCGTTTAAGGCAGAAACACAGTAGTAATGGTGTTGTGATGAGGCTAGCAGTGGTCCTGGACACTGTACATTTTAATCATCATTGATTCATCATCCGAGTGTGTGCGTGACATTCAGACCTTTAGAGCCAGAGTACATTGCTTGAGCACGAGTGTGATGTTGACCCCGGGGTCTTCTCTCCATAAGCTGATGTATGTGTTAACATCCTTCTGCACTGCTGGGTCTGGGCTGCCATCACAGTGCAGGTATCTATCCCACTGGACACAAACAACATATTTGTTAATATAGGAGATCTATTCATTGGATATATTATTTGTATTTATTCAGTCAGTTGTTTTCTATGCTTGTGTATGAATCAGGAACACACAAGACCTTGGCTTTCTCCTCAGCATCTGTTTTCCATGTGGTTACTGCAGTGTGATTCTCCTCCAGCAGATGGTGGAGTTCGTTCAGCTCACCCTCTCTGCGCTCTTGGTCCTGTCAGCAAAAAACACCCATGAAAACTCAACACAACTGTACATGTACTACTGTGTATTTCAAGAGTTGTCTATCGCGGTGTCAACAGTTCTGCTCTTTAGTCATCAGGGTCTGTTTGAGACTGAATGTATCCTCACAAGGAAAAACAGTCAGATAATATACATCATTGCCAGTGATCATGATGATTGGCCTTACCTTAAGTTCAAGCTTTTCTAGCACCTTCTTCTTCCTCTCTCCTTCCAATCTTTCCTGCTCTTCTTTTTCTACCTGCAGCTTGGCTTCCCCTATAGAGCAAAAGCACATGGGTACGGACACTTACTTTGATTGCTAAACAGTGCATGGTCGAAGCTCAAACAAATGAATAAAAAGACTGCTTTTCGTCAGTTTCTTTCAGATTTTAATTCCTCATCATTTAGGATTACCTTCCTCTTGCAGTCTCCTCTCCTCATCCTCTTGCTGCTGCGTCGCCTTCTGGGCTTTGGTCAGCTTTCCCTTTGAATAGAAAAATATTACAAATCAGTGTGTAGAAAAAAGGTTATATTACTGAGGTGAAGGTGGACCTACAAGTTAGTTAGTGACAAAATACTGCAAGAGCGAGATGGTGTGGCTGTCTGCATACAACCAACTCTATGGTAAGCAGATGAATGTAGAATTTGTAATGTGCTGACTGACATTCTCATACCTTTCCTTTCTTGGGTGGCTATCATTCACATGAAAGAACATAAAGAGAAAGTTAGAGAATTTTTTTAACAAGGCACATGGGAAAAACCGGAAAAGAAATATAAGCAGTTGAAAGTATTTCCTGCTAATGCTAACTCGAAAGCAACACAGTGTATTTATTTACTATCCTATTACTAGGCTTTTATCCTTACTGTCAATATTTTGTAACAAAATAGTAGTTCATGTTGGTAAAACGACTTGAACATGACAAGGTTTAAGACCAACCGGGGGTTATTTAATCGAAAACTTTGTAAAAACTCACCATGCTGAAAGTAAAGCTCTCAAGCGTCCAGGTAACCATAGAAACGTGCACGCATGCGTAGTTTATCTATTTTTCTTTACGACACAACGTAACGACATACGACTGTGCCCACAGTGAGCTTTACTCTAGTCACAGGAAGGACAAAGAAAAGCAAAAGTCTCTTAAATGTAGACCCGCTTTATTAAAACACTACAACTGAACGAGACGGGTAAATATGAATGCGCTATTTAATATGGTCGTTTGCAGAGTCTGTTATTACTGTAGTATGTGTTGAATGCTAACTAACAAGCTAGCTGTAACGTAAGCTAGCTAAATCCAGAGTGGCATGGTGGCAACTATTTACCTTTAGGGTTCGAGCTATTTAAATAGTTTGACTGTTTCTTTCGCATTTTCATCTCAGTTAACGTAATGTGTATTTTTCTTCTCGTTTCAGAAGTGCTACAGGGCACCTTGGCTCTGACATGGCCAACCATTTAAAAGAGCAAGTTATCAAGCTTTACAAGACTGTAAGTGAAGGAAGTCATTCAAACCAGGGGTGGAAAAAGTACTCAACTCTTGTACTTAACTAAAAGTAGAAGTACTAGAGTGTATGACTATTCTGTTACAAGTACAAGTCAAAACATCCCAAAAGTTACTTTGGCATCAAAATAAACTTTAAGTAGCAAAAGTAAAAGTATGAATTATCCAGAATAATATAATTATTGATTCATTTAAGTGTAATGAAACCTGGTAAAGGTGCAGCTAGTTTTTATTACCTTGTATGCTGCGGGGTAGCTTGTGAATGTTCCTCCAGCTGTATTTCATATCATTAACCAAAATCTGCAAAGTAACCAAAGGTATTAAACAAATGTAGTGGAGCACAATGTACCTCTGAATTGTAGTGGAGTAGAAGTACAAAGTAGAAATTGAAAACTCAAGTAAAGTACAAGTACCTTTTAAAATTGTACTTTACTTAAGAACATGAATTGAGTAAATCAACCTAGTTACTTTACACCACTCATTAAGTCACACGTTTTGGTTGTGTTCTTCATGTGTTTGTGTTTCTCATCCTCCAACAGCTGCTGTATCTTGGCCGAGACTACCCCCAGGGAGCAGCTTACTTCAGAGGGCGCCTGAAGTCAGCTTTCATGAAGAATAAGGACGAGATGGACCCTGAAAAGATCCAGAAGCTGGTGGCCAGAGGGGACTTTGTCATCAAGGAACTGGAGGCTCTGTATTTCCTCAGGAAATATCGAGCTATGAAGAAGAGGTATTTTGATCCAGAAAAGAAATCAGACACATAGACGGCTCCGGATTATTCTTCGTAAAGTACAGTTTATATTAAATGTATCAAATAATGCAAAGCTTTGCATATTCCCAAACGCGCCTTTAAAAATAAGATCAAGCTCACATTACTCTGCAGAAATGTAATAAACCCTGTTGCCCGTCCATCTATTTAATGGCAGAAAGTGATCATTAATTAAGCTTTTACAGAATGTGCTTTTATTTTTTGTATTTCCAAGGAAAGTCAAGTTCGTTAAATGCCAATGTTTTGAATCGTGAATACTGTATATGTTTATATCATAGGTTTTCCATTTCAAAACAGCTTGAAGTCTAGGTATCAGACTGACTGAATCATATTGTACAATGTATTCTCAGTGTATATATATTTGTAAATACATAGTCAATCTTTTTGTATGAGTAAATGTACATGACTATGTACCAATGCGCTATTGGATAAAAGTCAAGCAGTATTCTACAACAGTGATGCCTTGTGTCATAATAAATATTATACAATTCTTCACTGTCTTTGCTTGTATCAGATTTTATTTATAAATATATTTATTATTTTCTATCAGTAACTCTTTGCAGGATACAGCAAAAATCATCAATATAAAAATGGAAGAAGTCAGCCAAGATTTCCAAACTCATGAGTCATTGCACGTTGGTCTATTAACTCAATGAAGAGCCATAAAACAGCCTAGATTTTCCTGTATTTATTTTTTATTCTAACAGATACCAGATTTTAAAACGCATAACAAATACATATACACTCATACATGTGTAAAAACACATGTTGAATTTTATGTTGGAATGCTGCTTTTTGTTAAGTCCAGCTCAACGTCACAGAAAGCAGGATTACTGCTACCAATTTTTTTATCTCTGTCCCCCGTCATTTCAATCTTTTCTGATTGGCTCGTGACCTATAGAAAAAGGGAAGAGCATAAATGATTAGTTATTAGTTGATAGCCTTTGTTTTTGATCCACTGCTGCAGCACTTACTCTGTCTTTAAAAAACTTGAATAGGTGATACACAGTTGTGTCTTCTTTCATTAATGTAAGCCTGGATTCCACTTTCAGCTTCCTGCCTCCTGAAATAACAAACACAGCACATCAAAAACAGTACTTTATTGATGTATATTAAAAAATGTATATTATTGAACTAATTCTATATTGTTTACCTGTCATAAGGCTGACTAACAATCCCACACTGATAACTATGATGGTTCCAATGGGACTGAAGTAAAGGTAGGACAGAGAGTACCAGTTATCTGCCAGCACAGGCCTGTAGGGGGACCAAACAGTTAACAAGGGGTGACATCTTATCTTTTTAGGTAACCATTACTCTTAGCTAAGTGAGGACACTAAATAGGGCAAATATACTACTACCATCTAATTACACACTCACTTGCCATCTACTGGGACTGTGGTGATGGGGGTGGACTGTGTTGGCGGAGCAGTGGAGGTCCAGTTGAAGTGGCCTGTGGTGCTGAAGTTACAGCCCTCAGTGGTCAGGGACAGAGGTCGGCTCATCTCAGGGGGCGGGGGGTATATCTGGGCTCCGATGCCCAGCCACAGAGACACAACCAACCCTGACACAAGACCTGACAACGCTCCCTAAAATACATTCTCATCACATAATATAAGAAAAATGTACCTTTCGAAAAAGCAGGCATAAGATGGTTATAGATGTTTTAAGGGGTGGTAGGCATGAATGTGCTATCATGGGGTAATACCTCTATGGGTAATACAAACAATCATAGATCTGTATCAAAAAACTCCATAATGTACAGTGTCAATATGCTCTTAAAGCCCTAATATTTAAAGGGTTGATTATTTATTAAGTATTTTTCTATTATCTGATTTGTTTTTTAATTCACTTTGATGCGGACTTACTTTGGAGTTGGCAAATGGACAGAGAATACCCAATGTAAACACGCCAAGCAGAGGACCCCCAAGGATGCCAAATATACTGATGACTGCCTGTATTAAGAAGCACATGTCGATAAAGTCATTGCTATTATAAATCATAACCTTTCTTCTCCCAAAGCCTCCAAAGCACATCTACTCCACCTGCAGGATCCCTCCCATGACTGAAGCCAGTCCGGCCATTCCAATGCATACAATCCCAAACATGATATCTGCAACAGGGACAACATGAGGGAAACATTTGAGATGTTAACCATTCAACAACTCTTCTCAATTGCTGTACATGAGATGATCCACTCACTCAGCCCTTTTGAGATCCAGGACAGATGTTTCTCAGACATGTCAGTGTAGGGTTTGATCAGGTCCTCGACTGTCACTGCAGCCAGTGCATTGATGCTGGAAGACACTGTGCTGGGGTTGATAAAGCACCAAAATGACCCACAATTTAATAAAAAAAGAACAATCAAACACATTCCTTGCGTGTATGGATGGAAAAACACCAACTTGTTATCAGTACAACCACACTTTATAGTAGTGAACAAACTGAAATGCTGATTAAAGTTATCTAAAATGATATATTTACTGTATTAACCTGAGAGATCCACTATATACAGCTGCAACAAACAGACCAGGAAGGCCAGGGTAGTCTCGCAGGATGTCCATCACCAAATAAGGCATCAACTGCAGAGGAAGGGATTACAGAAGTGCATTGTATAATGTGAATCAGTGGGAAGATTTTTACACAATTTTGGCTATTTTCTTTCTTTAATTGTACAGCTATCTCTGTATTTTCTGTTCAAGACATTCATCAGAATATCTCAGCCTCAGTACATGGTACCTGATCTGGAGCAGAAACCAATCCAGCGGTCCATGGGTCACAGTTCTTATAGACTGAGAAGAGACACATTCCTGCAAACACTGAGCACAGCAAGATGAACCAGAGGCCCAGCAGGTTGATGTACAGAGATCTGGAAAAATAATGGAAAAACCCACGAACAGAAACATATAAAAACGTATGTTGTCTCTTTTACAGCGCAATAGTCCCTGCCTGATTGGTTTGAAGAGCAGTTAAATGTATCTCCCAGTAAAACAGTACTCACAGTCTTGCATGTGTGAGGCTCTTGCAGGAGATGTATCTCTGGACCTGGGCCTGGTTGATCCCATAGATGCTGACCCACACAAATGCCCCTCCAAAGGTTATGGTCCAGAAAGTGTGTCTCCTCAGAGGGCTTGTGTCAAAGCTAGTGAAACAGTAAAAAATGGTTGTTTAAACTTAAGTGAAACGTGAATCATACCCCACTGAGAAACACACATTTACTAGGTCATGTGACATTTAAGGACTTTAGAGGTCGAGGAAGATCGCTAGAACACTATCAAACAATTGATTGGTAGTTTACCAGTACCTTTAGTCTCTTTTAAATTCATTAATGCAACGACTTAAGAGGATGCAGCCTCTGATTTAGACAAAACATGGGGTTTAGATGTTTAAGCGTTGCAAGTACAATATATGTAGTTCTTATAGTTGGAATACCTCTTTTATTGAGTGGTTAATCTATTACCACACTTAAATACTGACACATACTCACTCCCAAAAGTTGAGTCTCCCTCCTTGTTGTGAATCTGAAATGATGGGGAGGACTCCCCCCTGTACGACCACGGACCGGACGATGACAGACAGGAAGCCTGCAACCATGACACCAAGCTGTTGGGGGAGACATTTTCCATCATTTTAGGAAAATCATCCCTGTTTTCTATCCCGGGAGTCACACTAATTTCACCAGTGTGTTATGTTGGTGTTTTGAATAAATGTGTCCACTATGTAATATTGTGTTGTATAGGTGGAGATTAGTCATTGCTGTGGTGGTCTACTGGTCAGCTGCTGGTGAACAGCGTTGTCACTGGCAACCACAAAAAGGTATGAGACATTCACAGTCATGCCTGAACCATACCAACCCCTCATTATGTTGTTTTTTCATCCAGAGGCCTACCTGAAACACATCGGTCCAAACCACCGCCTTCAGACCGCCCTAAGAATGATTAAGAAAAACTCAGTGATGTCATAGAAAATAAGATGTTTATGACATTTTAATGTTGTGCACATCATTTGATTTACATACCATTGTGCAGTAAAAGGTACAGACCACACCCGTGGAAACAACAGCACCCCACAGATCTATCCCAGTCACTGCAGAGAGGGGGGGGGGGGGGGGAGGCTTTCAGACATACTCAAGTGAGCAAAACCAAGCAGCATTAAGTGCCCTCATCGAGGAATGTTTCAGGAATCTGACCAATGTGGACTGAAACCAACATACCTTGGTTTAAAGCAAGAGCTGGGGCATAGATGACGATTCCAGTGTAGAGGATCTGAGAGAAACGATAAAGACACAAATGACCCCCGGGTATCAGATTTGGTGTTTCACCCTGAAAGCTCAAAGGCCCGTCATTATACAGTATGTTGACTTCTTACTCACGGTCTGAATGATGAAGAGGAAAGTTCCCAGCAGACGGGTTGCTCTGTTGAAACGCAGCTCCAGATACTTGCAGATACATGACATAGAGAAAAAAAGAACAGACAATAGTATATACAGTATTATAATAAAAAATATTGTACCCGATTAGGACAAATACCATTTGTATGCTGTGACACCTCAGAAGCACCACAATACTTCATTCAGAATGGTATTCAATACATAATTTGCCTTTCACAAATATTGCGCATCCTATAATTTGGTCCAAATCTATATTTCAACATATTTATAGGAGCCGTAATAACCTCAGACTACAACCAGGATGTGCTCTCTAGTGTGAGACAATAGCAGTTAAATATCGGGGTAAGATTTCCAATATATTACAGATGAACCAACATATTCCAGGATGTTGTAAATAGAACAGCTAAAAAACCAAACAACACTCACTTCATATGTACTGGTGATGGCCAGCTTGTAAAAGACTGGGAGGAAGACCTCGGATGTGACCACCATTGTAAATATATAGGAGAGAGCATAAAATCCAATATTGGCTCCATAGCGGTACACCTAGAGGGATGAGAAAAATGTGTATCTTATATGTGATTGTTTCCATTTCTCTGATCTATCATTTTATACTTTCGTCTGCTTCATTTTGATGTGGCTATGTGTAATATTGTATGAAGATAAACACGTTTTCAGTTCAAAGATTGCTATGTATTCTTGTGTTGAGAATAATTTTTCCTACAGACTAAAACAGACACTGTATTACTTTTGTCGGGGAAATTTTTAAATGAGTCCCATGAGACTCTGCAGTGACCTTACCTCGGCAGGGTTGGACAGCACAGTTATGGCTGACATGAAGCTGGCGGTGAGGGACAGGGAGACGGGCAGGGCCGTCAGTCTCCGGCCACCCATTAGGAAGTCCCCGGAGCTCTGCTGGCCCTTGTCCGTCCAGGCATAGTAGACCCCGACGGCCGCAGACACAAGGAGCATGAGAACAAACACCAAATAGTCTGCGGCCACAAAGGAGCCAACGACCACTGAGTCCCCGGACATTTTGGGGTAAACTAGAAATACAACTTTTAAGAAAGTTATTCCAACTCTCCCACTTGTTTTCCACTGAAGTAAAACAGATCCTCTTTGGATGAATGGTCCTGATACATCACCTTCTCACTCACCACTGTGCTGAGAGCAGGACCAGAGACCGAAACCTGTCGAGTGTGTGTGTGTGTGTGTGTGTGTGTGTGTGTGTGTGTGTGTGTGTGTGTGTGTGTGTGTGTGTGTGTGTGTGTGTGTGTCATAGAGAGAGAGGACAAATGTGAGCATTCCAGACAGGTACATGTTGAGTTGACAGATAAGGAGCAGCAGAACCGTATCAAATCATATTCCCAAATTTGTTACACACATATTTATATTGTGACTTTGTGAAAGTCTTCAGGACAAACACTTCTTCCTCCTCTCAGTTTCAGGCTTTGCTTGAAATGAAACGTGACTACTAAGGTTTTCTTTATTCTTCTTTAAGTTATGACGTCATAGAGTATAGCAGTGATGCCGTATTTTTGTAGGAAGTTAGCATCTTGTTCCCTCGACAAAAAGCCAATGGGATTTTTCCATTGTGCGTGATAACGTTTGGCTGTCTTTTTCAGTACAATGTGTGAAGTTTTTTTTCACATTTCCCCTCTAATACTATAATTAGGGGAAATGTACATTCTGCATTTAACCCGTCCTAGTGTTAAAGGTCACCTATTATGCAAAATCCACTTTTTCATGTCGTTGATATATAAACATGTGTCCCCTCTGTGTAAAGAGATTCTGAAAGTTTCAGGAAGAAAGATCCCCTCTCTTTTTGTCCTGATCCATTTATATAAAAACCTGTCTGAAAATTAGCTTATCAGATTTTGGCCACTTTATGATGTCATAACGTTTTTTTCATTGTGTTTTTTTCAAACAAATATCTCTCAGAGGGGCGTGGAGAGTGGCACCTTATTTTCATCTAAAGTAACAGACACAGAATCAGCACTTTTGAAACAGGGCTGAAACAGAGGGGATTATGGGATGCTGCAATGCATGGTCTGTTTGGTATTTGAAGCCAAACACTTCAGAGACATGTTTTATATGAGACCTATAATATATTGATGAAAATGCTGACCCATGCTTACGAGGATACGTTTATTTCTATGGAGCTATTTCAGGGTCATAAGTTTTGATCATTCAAAAAAATGCAATTTATTTGAAAGTTCAAGTTTTTATCCTGAACTTTGAAAAATACTATGATGTATTCAAAATAAAAATAAGTATTTGAAATAATTTCTCAGGTTGAATATTATTTTGATTCAGTTCAGCAATTTTTTTTGAATAAAATATTTATTTTCAGATTTCACTTTTATACATATTGTAACGTTCACAGATGGAGTCGGAAACGGGCTGCAAGTTATTAGGCTTTAATAACTCTTATTAGCTTAGAGGAATACAGGTACACCTGTACCTGTATTCCTCTAAGCTAATAAGAGTTATTAAAGCCTAATAACTTGCAGCCCGTTTCCGACTCCATCTGTGAACGTTACAATATGTATAAAAGTGANGAAGCTGCTGGGACTCCCAGCAGCTTCTACTGAAGCCTTCCGAGTAAACGGCCAGAACGCCGACACCTCCTCATCTCCACCGCTCCCATGTTTTATTTTGTGTTGTCATAAGTTAGTCTGTCTGCGTTTCTGCGCTGGGCTAATGCTAATGCTAATAATGCAATGCGAGGATAATAAAATGGCGGCTTCACAAAAGTTTTTGGGAGTTTGACGGGGCGTGGTTTGCATTCCGCCCAGCCAATCAGACACAGGAACCTTTTTCTCCCACGAAAAAAAAGGTTCTCTAGAACTAATTTAGTTCCTGGGACTTTTTGGTGTGAACGCAACTAAATCGTAGTTCTCAGGAACCTTTGTGGGAAAAGTACTTGGTGTGAACGCCCCTAATGTGTTCAAAGAAACAGCAAAATAACGACAATTAATGGTATTGTGCATATTTTTTATCCTTAAATGAAAAGTACATGGCTGACAAAATGCAAAGGACTCAATAAATCGCAGTTTAACCCTCAAACACTCTAATAAAATGGATCTAGATGGCACCTGACTTTTGTTGCTCGAGTCCAAAATAATACATTTTAAATCTCAACAGCCATGTCTCTTTACAAAAATCATGAAATGGTTACTCAGGATAATCCAGAACTTTTTGTGAGTAGCCTCATGAAGGAACTATTTTCTTTCTACCTCAGGTATTTTGTTCATGAGATGCACACTTCCTTCTTAGCACTGATATAATTGCTGAGTGTAGAAAGAAAATAGTTCCTACATAAAAACTATTGTTTTGATGTGCCAAATAATTAAGACATGTCTTGGGCCAAACACTCAGCAACTGACACTGAAACAATCTGCATGCGAGAGGAACATATGTGTTTTGGCTTTGGGGTGAACTCTCCCTTTTTGTATTTTAGCTGAATTTATTTTTGCGAGATCTCAACACTCACACTAGAAGTTCAATGACTGCCTCCCACAGGGGCTTGAAGTTGACGAACAGCATTGCGATGAGGTAACGCAGAGGCACCTGGAGGGAAAGGGGCAGAAGAACATTGTGTTGATTTTATATCTGCATACGATTCATCATTAATGATCAATCACATGCTGCTGTTTTTTTTTTCAAACTAAGTATAAAGCCGCCAGGAGTCCTCCGTACCTGCTGGAAGCTGCCGGGCGGGCCCTGAGGCAGGCTGCGCTGCACCAGGTCGTGTCTCAGCTTCCTGAGGTGGAGCAGCTTCTCCCTGTAGTCCTGCACTGAAGCCGGCACCAGCTCCGCCTGCAGGCACACGGCGAACACCGGCTGCACCTCCACACTCTCCTCACCCTGGATAGAGGGGGAGACACTCGCATAAATAAATAAATAAATACACAAGCCTTAGTCCCATAATTGATCAATTTCATGAGAATTTGGACATTACCTCGGTCTGTGGGGGGAGCTCTGCCTCAAACTGAGAGAGAATCCTCAGCGTCAGCAGGCGGATCTGAGAGAGAGAAAGGATCAATTGGTGGTCAAATATCAACATATTCATAGAAATGCATCTTTGATGACAACTCTGTGATTTCACACATACCTTGGAGATGTTGGAGGAGAGGTTGGCGCACAGTATCTGGTGGAGCTCCTGCAGTGCACTGTGGGAAAGGTGCTCTGAAACGCCGCTGAGTGACAGGCGGGTGTAGTACAGGTCTCCTAGCAGCAGGGCGGACAGGTCACTAGGAAACTTCCTGTAACCAGAATGAAAATTACCATTATCAGTTCAATCCTTCATGGAATCCAAAAAGGTGCTGCAATGGGATAGATTATCCGAGTCTCCTCGTTACAAATCACACTTTCTTTCCATTTGCCACCAATCTGTGGTCCAATACACTGACACATACGTTTTGAACAGACTCATGCACTGATTACCGTAGGATTGAGTTGATCTTGTCCACAGTGACCAGGGAGAGAAGCTGTGCAGAGCCGTCCAGAGTGAGGAGGCAGCTCATCGCCTGACTGGCTACAAACAGACCAGCTGGGGGAGGAGGAGGGGGGGCAAGACAGAAGTCAATTCAGTCTCATGAATAGAAAATGCACAGTTCAAAGCCTTGGTTATATTTTGACACTTGTTTGGGTAGATTTGATTGATATCATGATTTAGTTAGTAGTTGTATTTTTGTATTCAATAGCTCCCTTATTAGAGATCCACAAACCTTTCCCCAGTGCCTCTGTCTCAATCTCAGTCAGGAGGCGGTTTAAGAAAGCAGTCACAGCTGGGACCACACTAGCTGGAGCAATGGGCCTGAGAAATACAACATATAACAGATCAGACTACTTAATATAATACAGTTCAGTTTAGGAGTGAAGGTCAAGGCTTCTGCTGTGATATCAGATTGATTTTCCAAATTGAAATGCATTATATTTAGTTAAAATTGCTTTCAGTGTTATGCAGAAGTTAGAAAAATTACCTGAACATGAATAAAAAAGGGAATGATAGTTACATTTGAAAAGTGCAGTTTTCTTCTTTCAACTAGTTAAAAAAGTGTGTTCAATATCACACCATGACGATAAACCCATTTGACATTGTGTTCCCTACTCTAAACCACCAACCAGTGCCTGCCTATTTAGCATGTGACCCAAATATAGATTCTGTTAACATTTAAAACCGGATTCTATCATCAAAAATCCCCTCCTGGTGATACCTGAGGTGAGGCAGAAGCATCAGGGCGGCCCAGGGCAGAGACAGGTCAGTGATTGGCTGCTTCTGCTCCTCGGGGAATCGGATCAGCGACAGCACCAGCTCCGGCACCGCAGACTCCTCACCGCTCAACACTCTGGAGGAGGAGAAAACACACGGAAATAAAGATGTTTTTATTCACTTTATGTCTTTTATACATTTAAGTTGCATTGTTGGAGGAGCCTGGGACCTTTCCATTGCCATCACCACACTGTACCTACTGTGCATATGACACTAAAGCCTTTGAATGTTGGAGAAATAATACATGTAACTCTCACCCTGTCTGTCCATTGAAGAGCAGTGGGTATGTTTCGAAGGCCATGGAGCCGTCGGTGGGGGGAGGGGCTTTGGCCAGGATCAGACTGACCAGCGCGTCCAGGCCACAGTGGCGAGAGCGAGGATCATCACAGCACAACAACTCAGCAGTGAAGCCCAGCATGCTGGGAAGGAAAAGCTAAGGGAGAGTGAAGAAGAGAAAATGAAGTGCCATGGAGTTGTAGAGAAAGATGAACATACTGGATGTATCGCTCAAAGTTACCTGTTCAAACTGTTTCATGGTGAACATCTCCTTGGTGAACTCCAGGATCAGATCTTGTTCAATTGAGCTGCCAAACACCTTGAGAAGAAGACAGAGAGACATGTAAATACACACGAGCTTTTGTTTCCTTACACATAAATTACCCAATACGACACAAAAAAAAGTATCCAGATTTGCACCTTCTGGACCGTCTCCTGGATGAGAGCTCTGGGCAGAGAGATGTTCTCCCCGAGGAGCAGAGAGGAGGTGATCTGGAGGAGCAGACGGGAACAAGAAGGCGAGAGAGAGGAGCTCTGCACCAGCCGCAACACCGTCTGCAGGCACGGGGAAACACAATTATGAAGCCATACAAAACAAATAACGGCATGGTGTCTTCTTTGTGTGTGTGTGGTACTCTTACCTGGCAGACGGAATCCGGCTTGGTAACCTTGGCTCCGTTCTTGTGGGACACCAGGGTTTGGAAAATGAACAGCAGCCTCTCCAGCTGCTCTGTTGCCTGCTCCGCCTGTTCTCCTTTCGCCTCCATAACACCCAGGACCTCCACCACACTGGCCTTTACCGAGAAGACAACATCATCAGACACAAAGTTACGAAACTTGAAGGGTTGAGAATACACTGATCAGACGATGATGAATATATGCTATGCCTTTAATATCTTGGAGGGGTTTTCAATGATTGGACTGTAAGGGAAACAAGTTGGACATTTTGCCCCACCTGTAAAGACTCCCACAAGACCAGGAAGTGTTCTCTCTCAACGTGATTTGCTGCAGCCTGGACCATGTGATCCAGAGCGTCCCTGACTGTGTCCCACGGCAGAGTGGCGTCTGGGCAGGTCGAGGGTCCGAGCTTACGCAAAGCTACAGGGAAAGCCTGTCAGGATGGGTGAAGAGAAACAGATCATTAAGCAATTAAACATTTTTTTAATGTACGTTTTGTTGTCCCACTGGATGGGTACTTTTGTAAATTGTTATTTGTGTAATCTCTAGTATTTTATGCATGCCTCTTAATTAACATTTCCCGCCTTTTTTCTTTTGTAACAATGTAAATGTCCCCTCTGTGGGACTAATAAAGGTATTCTGATTCCTCTGATATAGACTTCCTTTAAGATTAGATAACCTTTAAATGAAAGCGATGTTGATCACAGATCGGGGATTCTGCCCCGACCTACTCCTTTCAAACGAAACTCACCTTTTCAGAGCAGGAGTGAAACAGCTTTCTGACGCTTTTGCACATTTCGAACAGCAGTTGCCCTGCTCCCTCCGCCTTGTCCGGGTGCTGCTGGAGGTCTGAGAAAACATGATTCAGCAGGCCATCGAGATCTGGAACCTGTGTGACACAATGGGACATCATTGAAAAACTAAAATACTAAACACAAAAGCTTATGGATTTCAACTTTACAACAGAAGAAAGGAAAGCCCTAAGTTCATGTTTGACTCAAATAACTCACCTTTCTCATCAAAAAAGAGAAGCTCTCGGCTGCAAATTTGCGGATGTGTTCTTTCTTGTGCTCCAGCAGTGTGCTGTATAAACTGTAGGGGTAAAGTAATAATAAGTGATTGCTACAAAAAGGTAAAAACACCCCACAAAGCATCCACAGAGTAAATCTATTTTTCTCACCTGTAGATTTTGGTCATGTCCTTTACCATTAGCCTCCATAGGTACTTGTAGAGGTAAGAGAGACAGCTGAAAGCCCACTCCAAGACTTCTGTGTCCTTGGTTTCCAGAACGGAGGCGATCAGAACGAAAAAGTCGGGGAAGTGGGGGTAGAAGTCAGTCTGCAAGTCTCTGGCCAGCTGCACCACCAGGCTGTAGGGTGGAGGAGAGACTCAGCTACTAAATCAACTCATTATTCAACAACATTTTTGATTCTCTGGTATACATAAAACCACTTACTCCAGCAGTGGTTCTGAGGCCAGACTGTTCTTGACAGCTAAGTGTGTTTTCAGACTCTCCACTATGGTCTTCTGATGGAAAACCAACAGGTTGAATGACTGGCTCTGGTTGGAAACCTCTTTCAAAAATGCACCTGTGGAAGAAAGACAGTCATTTTACATTCACTACAAATGCACAACATCGCTCCTCAAGTTAAGAAGTAGATACATTAAGCTATTTCCTAACATGTCAGACACTACAGAAGGACAGTATTGCATATACTCTGGGATTTATTTTATTGTATACATACTGAAATGCTCTGTCAAGTTGAGGTCTCTCCATTTTGTCAGTCCTTCAGAGAAATATGTTTCTACTTCCTGCAACAACAAAAAACAGGTCATCATCAATCAGATGCAAATGGTTAGGAAAAGCTTACTGTGTGAATGAATGTTGTCACAATTACTGAGTGTACAAACCTCTGCATGCGATCCAGTCCTGTCAATACGATGGATGACGTCAATGTTGACATTGGCAAGTCTTTCAGCAAAAGTGAGAAACTGGAAGAAGAAACATCAGATGGGTTTATAATGTAGCTAAGTAGTAATGGGACTAAGCGATTTCAGGGTAAATCACATGTTGCCATAACTCATTAAACGGAGGTGAAATGAACAGAGAAGCTCAATTTGCTTGATCAAAACTAACATACAATATGACTGTTAATACACTCTTATAGTAGTGTTTTAATTCCCACCACATCCCACTGTAAGCATCATGCTGCAGTTAGTTCTCACCTTGTAGGTATTCTCAGATTTGTGATACGAAGACTTGGATTTAATCTTCATCTTTGCCTTTTTGCTTGAAACGTGGATAGTTGTATTCCAGAGATCGTCTTGAGATTTAAATGATTCATGAAACTAAAGTGTATTTCTTCTCGCGGCTACAACTGTTTACACACACGCCGACACCAGGGCGCAGCCATGTTGAACAATGCATTGTGGGATATTTTTTACTCCGCGTGGTGGGCGAAGAGAAGCGAAGAGGTGAGAGAGAAATCCTCCATTCACTTCCGGCTTCGTTCGAGGCTTCGCTCTGTGCTTTTTAAGTAAAGAAAACTCCATAGCATAGTATGTCAAAAATACATAAAAACCGACATTGTATAGTACGTCAAAAATACACAAAGACATAGTAAAAGTACGTTGAAAAATGCAAAAAAATTACAGTATTTTTGAAAATATACAAAAATGGACATGGTACAGTATGTAGAAAATATGAAAAAAACGTTGAAATATTTAAAAGATAGCATCGTATAGTATGTCGAAAATCCGTGTATCTACCGTCCAATTGTTTTTCTTTATTAAACACGTAAACGGAAGAGCGTCTGAGAGGCGTTTTTGCTTTTTGCTTTTCACCTATGGGCTCAGAACAGTCTCATAATACACACATGCACACAGAAGGATTCACACTTGTATTTCATGATCCGCAAAAGGATTCACACTTGTATTTCCGGATCCACACTTGTGTTTTTCAATGCACACACAAATGTGTTCCATTTCATATACATGTAAATAAAATCCAAACACAGAAAAAAGTTTTACATATGTATTTTTTATCCACACATATTTGTTTTCCGTTTAAATTCCCTGAACCTGCAAACACAAACCGCTTTCTATGCATGGATCGCTGTGCATTCGTGTGTGGGTTTTTTGAGACTCCCCTGACGCTCACCCGTTCTCATTCATAACACTCCGTTTGATGTCTCACTATGGGATGCACCTCAACGCGTATGCAAACAGCAGCATCAATCTCATTACGCCAATCCTGATTGGCTGGTGATCTTGACGTCTACGTCAGGGAATCCACCCACCCTATAAGTAGCTTGCGCTACAACGCAGCGTCATTCAAACACCTCTTCTCGCTTCAGAGCACATCATCTCGAGGAGCGCAGTAGCAGGCTAGGCTTAACGGTCCACAGACTGCCAAACCAAAGCTTAACATTCGGTCGACGCGGCGCTTTGCCGGTTACGTTTGTGCTTTTGCAAGAAGACCTGAACAATATTAACACACCATTTAATATTTGTGAATCTGCCTCGCCCGTTTCTTTCTTTCGAAAATTAGGGTAAGGTTTGATTTCTTCTTCAGGCCTAGCTAACTATACCTGTTGCTAGTTTTTCTTCCCTCCACACCGACACCACGGTAGCGAGGACGTTCTCTTTTCTCTCTCACACCAGACGGAGACGGAAGATAAAAACAAAGGTATTAACACACGGCTTATATAGTCTTTAAGACTAAAATCTTACGCCGTCGCTTTTTCCTTTTCGGATTAACGACATAGGTTGCGAATTTTTTTTGACTCAGCTAAGCGTACCTGTTACTAGCGTGTCCACTCCGCACGCGGACACCCCGGCGAAACAAAGATGGACCCTTCTCTCCCTTCGGACACGCAGGAGGTCAGGCGACTCGCGAGGCCTCGGCGCTAGCGGCCCGCGGGTTTAACATTCGCACAGACTCACACAGATGCCGCCTCGTCCTGCCCCTCAGGCCTGGAACACGCCCAGACGATGCTATCGATAACCCGCGCTCGGTGCGGGCCATTGTGGCCCGCTTCACCATTAAGAGCCCTCCGCCGACGGCTAACACGCCACGCTAGCTTGTTCGCGACAGGACCCCCCTCATGCTCCGCCTGATTCACGGCGGCAATCAAGACATGGGGCGGTCGCCGGCAGAGATTGAGCCCCGCGCTGCTCGTCAGGCTTGGGCGCTCAATAACCAGCGGGAGCCGGCTGACCTTGAGCCCGCGCCGTGTCAGGTTAGCGGGTCCGGTCGCGCAAGAGCCGCAAGAGCGGAGCCCTGCGCTGCCCTGTCAAGCCTGGGGGGCCTCCCAATCAGATCCTCACCATGTTCCAAACCGCGGAGGATGTCCTGCGAGTTGGACTATATTGGAGAGAAAGAGGATGGGCCTCCTCCTGTCCGGACTCGGAATGAGCCAGAGGGATGACATCTTCGTTTCATCGGCTCAGGCTGCAAAGCCCGCGCGCAGCCGAGCTGCTCCGCTCTCCCAGCAGAAAGCACACCAGCTTTCGCCCTGCCTAAGTATGACTGCAGGCCCGTGATGTCAACGCGCTCCGTCCAGCGCTGGACACCCATGGGCCTGAAGTGGCCAAGGAGACCTCCAGATCTCGCCTACGAGGAAGCCCATGGCCCCAAAGCAGCGGAGGACGAGATGCGCTACCTTCAGCTTTCCGGAGCATTCTGGACGAGGTGTCCGTCTCGTGGCTGAGACCGCCTTTCAGCAACAAGGGCCCCAATCCAGGTTGCCTCCTCTCGTGCCGAGCTGCTGACGGATATGGAGAGGCTCGGCCTGCTCCGCATTCCGGGCCCATTGAACGCCTGCGTGGCAGCTCCACGAGGCTGGCTTCGACACGGAGCAGGAACCCACGGCTACCGGGCAAGGCAGACCGTTTTCAGTCAGCGATGACCGAACGGGGCCTATAAAGCGCCCAGGATTTGTCCGCCAGGGCACTCAACTTTCTCCTCGCTGCTGACCGCCTACCAGGCGGGAGGCTCTGCGAAGACTTGGTATCGAGCCAAACCTGAGCCTGCCCGTGTTGGGACGATGGATCGCAGCGATTCACGGACATTTTGCCCCTCCTGTGCGAGCGACATGTGCGAGTCCCAAGGCCACGGCAAAGCACCTGGGAATTATCGGTCGCTACAGGACGAAGGCAGGTGGCATCGCACTGAACGAACCTTCCAGACCCGGGCAAAAACGAGGATGTTCTGGACTGCCATTGCTCCCAAGGCCATATTTGTCTCGGCTCTAGCTTCCCGATGCAGCGAGATGCGAATCAAAAAGACAAGGAAGACGAGGGCTCTCCAGGCTCTGTCTCCCGAAGGCGTCCCAGCCGACACCTTCAACGGTCCTGCCCGGCCGGCCTTCACTCAAGCTTCCCCTGACCTCACGTCCCTGCCGGTTCAAGATACGAATGCAGCAGCAGACCACAGGCCGTCCCGGTCCCCAGCCCAGACACGAGCGCAGAGGGTGAGCTGGCAAGAGCATCTCAGCCCCCGACCCAGGTCGGCTTTCAGCCACCAGCGCGAGGAAGACAAGACCGCGGGCGGCCTGACACCCTCCTCTCCTCGACGAGCAGAGCTGGAAGTTCCCTGTTCCCAGCATCCAGAACACGTTCCTGCGCTTCATGTGCCTCTCTCTCGAGGGTGCCCACCATCCCCCATCTTTC
>NW_011338627.1:56771-82398 GCF_000735185.1 Notothenia coriiceps
AACTCCGGGGACTTCCGGCCGGGGATTTTGGGCGGCAGTATACGCCGTGAAGTTGTTTGCGGCCTGCCAGTAAACCCAAAGCAGAAGAAGAAGAAGTGACGTTAGCGGTTTCATTTGCCTAATCCACCCTGTGAACGCGATCTGTACTTAGTTCATGAGAACTAAAGAGTTCTCAGGAACCTTTGTGGGAAAAGTACTTGGTGTGAACGCGCCTATAGACTTAAGCAGGCTTTACAGAATGCAGAACTTTGTTTGAATTGCCTGAATAAAAATGCCATGTTCGATATATTTATCATAAATGAATCTCATTCCTCTTCACAGGACCCATGCCAGAGGGATGGACAACAGGGACTTCTGGAAGGTCTACTATGAAAACCTGGAGATGGTGGCAGGGATCGCTGGTGAGGGCTCCTGATGCTTCAGATCGTAAAACTCAGCTTTGGTGTACTTAACTGCAAGGGGAAAACGAGCCAAAAACAGCCACACAATTGATCTTCCTTTTCTTTGTCATAGAAAAAGAACTGCATGAGGATGATGAGGACGATGAGGAGGAAGAGGAGACGGATGTTCAGGCCGAGCCAGGATGTGACGTCATTGAGAGCGGGGACGTGGGGGTGCTGTTCCTAGAGCAGCTGAAGTTGACCGCCAACCCCGACGAGAGGACGGACTTCCTCAACTTCCGCATCCTGCTGTGGCGCTGCATGACGGAGTTTCCTGAGAGAGTGGAGCCGCGCTGCCGGGAACTGTGCCCCCTGCTGCTCCGCTTCATCAGGTCCGCGGTGTTGGATATACTAATTGCCTAATTGATCATCTTCCTGATCTGCAAGTATCCTAAGTATTCTTGATTTTTACCCTGTGTCTCCAGGAATGAGTTTTACACCTCCGACCTGCTGGTGGCACCCACTCAGGACCTGAGGAAGGTGGATGACGCTGCCCAGGAGGAGTCTGGGATGGCTGTGGAGGAAGAGGAGGACGAAGATGAGCAGGAGGCAGAGGAAGGAGGCAGGCAACAGAAGAAGGCTCCTCCAAAGAGAGCCGCTGCAAAGTAAGACATCAGTCACACTGAACGATGTTTCAAGCTGCCATGGGATGTTTGGCATTAACAGCAAGTAGTCAGGTTTTCTTTTTTCACTTAGGTTTCTATAATATCTGAATAAATAAGATACAAAAAATGCAAACAGAACATTATTAAAACAAATGTAAGAACTGATATCTGAACAATTTAGTTGTTTTCTTTATACACAAACCTGTTTCTCTCCAAATCCCTAATCCCTTTTTTAGCTAATAAAAGAAGCCAGCATTTTTTCTAGACCTTCGCCTAAATAAATAGTTAAAGAAAAAATGTATATCAAAATTGACCAGGATTTGGACAAACAGTAAAAACGTCCCCCCTCGAGGACTAATTAAAGGGGCCCTAATATGCTTCTTGGGGTTCTCCATTTCGTGTAGTGTGTTATGTAGGGTTTGTTTGTACACCTTAACTGGTATTACTGACCCTTGTGTGGATCTTTTTCTTCCAGACAGCTGATCGTCCACCTGAAGGTGTTCGCCAAATTCACCAACCCTCGCTCTCTCTACCTGGAGAGCAGCCTCAGTGATCTCTATAACCAGGTAATCCTAAAACCTCACACACACTTGTCGTCTACCAACATTAGAGCTGCTTAATATTGACTATTTTCGAAGGCATCAAAGCATCTAAATATATCTCTCTGTTTCCAGTTGCTCTGCCACCAGGACCAGCAGATCCAGCGAGTGGCTCTGGAATGTGTTCTCACATACAAGGACGCCAACATAGTACCATACAAGTAAGAAAACCACCTGAAGAGATGGACAGGGAAGCACACTTACAGTAATATGTCTCTTAATGCAACAATCTCCCTTTCTTTCCATCAATGCGGTCGTTGTGAGCATATTTGATAGTAATCAGAGCTCACGTCCTCCACCCTCTATGGTTACAGGCGGAGGAATGTTAAAATCCCCCTCAGCGCTGACTGCTCAAAATCATGACTCCTATTGTCTGTTATCAAGCTATCCATTTACTGTAGCTGAAGCCTACCTGCAGACAGATGTGTGTTTCTGAGGAAGTTTAGCATTACATATCATTGTGGTTGACTCTTTGTTCAGGATCTGGATGTCACGCTGACAGGCAGCCGTGAACAGACCCTGTGATTTAGATTTATTTTAATGTATGTATTATTTGTTCATTAAATGCACATATACAGTATCCCTTTGTATTCGCTCTGAGTGTCTGCCATGATACGTGTATGTGTACAAGCAGTTCAATTCTTACAAGTATATTGTGTTTTGACTTTTGTGTGTGTTTGTACAGGGAAAATCTGGAAAGGCTACTTGACGACAAACACTTCAAAGAGGAGATTGTCCATTTCAACATTTCTGAGACAGGAGTGGTGGATGCCTCACACAGAGCCAGGCTCATCCCACTGCTCATGAGGTACATGTTTGTGTTCAGTTGTTTTCCGAGCTGCCTTAAGGCGTGACACTACAGGCAAAAACACAAAGTAATTTCTTTTCGTTGACTGCTCAATTTAAATGTATTTGCTTCGATAAAACATCTCCTTTCACACTATTGGAAAGGTGTCTCGATTACCGTGTCTATTTCCTTCTGCAGATTTTCTTACATTTAGCGAAAGTTAGCTTAGATAATGCCTTATCTTGTTTTTAAAATGTGTTATCTCTCAGTCACCATCCCTGTGTTTGCTGTTTCAGGATCCTGTTTGGCCGCATGCGCAGTAAAGCAGGCAGTAAGTTCCAGGGGAAGGCGAGCTCCGCCTCCCGCTCCTCCATCATCCTGCGCTTCCTGGCTGGCTGCCAAGCGGAGGAGCTGGGGATCTTCATCGACCTGCTGCTGGAGCCCGTCTGCCATTACAGCCAAGGTAGCTAAGGCAGAAAATACAATGAAAATCCATTAATAAAGTTTAGTTTTCCTACCCCAGTCTGAAAACACCTTTCCTTTTATTAAAATCCTTTCCTTCCTCAGGTACCTGCCTGGCTGCGGTGGAGAAAGCCATCGCTGACACAGATGTGGCTGCCGTCCTGCCTCTGGGCCGACAGCACAGCCTTCTGAACATCATCAACGTAGTGATCCAGAAACTGGGTCACCTGATCAACATCTACCTGCCCAAAGTGCTGCAGATCCTGCTGTGTGTCACCGCCTCTGTGTCCACCATCCTGGACAAAAGGCTGCAGGTAATCAGGAGAGGCATTGACGAGACTATTTGTTTGTTGAACTGATTTTGTGATCAGATCAAGCCTTAAAACACCTGTTGGTTACATAGTGATGACCTTCCCCTCTTGTCTCAGCTGCGTGCGGGGTGCATCAGTCCTCTGAAGAACCTGAGGCGCCTCGGCGTCCTGAGGATCCAGGACTTTCTGGACGGCTTCGACTCCTACAGCTTCAGCGCAGACGAGCTGGATGCCGTCTTTGCCGCTGTGGTCTGGCCTCAGGTACATCATGCAAACAAATGTTATGTCACAGTTCAATGAAACTTGAAGAGCATACAATGATCCCTAGCCCGGGCTATACATTTATTCAGACATGTTTAAAGGTAAATACTAACACGTTTACACATGGAGAGATAGCGACATGGTACTTATAATTATATACGTCCAACAAATATATATCGTTGAATTTGTAGAGCTGGCAGCCGATGTACTGGGGATTAGTCCCTGACATTTCTCAGGAAAACAACTTCCCTCAAATAAAGGCACTGATGGGCCAAAGATATGATATTTAAAGAAACAACAATAATAATAATAATAAGCATAATTAATAGTAAATAGATTAATTAAATAGAACATACTTTCCCTTAGAGGACTGGGTTGTAATTCCTTTTAGTTTTTTTCCGTGTCTGGTTAACACTTCTTTTTGTACAGGTGTGTCGTCTCTCTACAGAGAGCCCCTACTCCCCCACCCCTCTGCTGAGACTCATCCATGTGTGGTGCAAAAATGCCAGGTAAACATCCAGCTCTCTCCTTCTTATCCAGGTAGCAGTACTTTTTGTATCCAGAGTGAGTTTATGGAGGTACATTGATTCTTCTTTGGTCCATCTGTCTCAGGTACTACCCACTTCTGGCTAAGCAGAGGCTGAACCATCCGGAGTGTGACATCCTCCTCAACGTCTTCGCCCTCCTCTCGGCCAAAAAAGTTTCCACAGTGACCATCGCCATGGTTATGGACATAGCCGAGTCCTTAGCAACCACTCAAGACTTTGTGGCCTCGGAGGATGAGACGGAGCTCAACGTCAACAACTGTGTGTTCCCGCAGCCTAAAGAGGGCGCTCTCATCGCAGCTGGTAAGCAGAGTTAGGGTAATATATCCAATCCAATGTCAGTGTTGCTGCTGAGTTTAATGTGTTGTATCTCTTCCAGACGCTCTAACCCAGGGCTCCAGCCTGCTGCTGCCTCACATATCCACCCTGCTGAACTACCTCAGCGGAGTCGTACGCAACTCCGACCGACTGAAGAAGAAGAAGTTCAGGGTTCAGGTCGCCAAAGAGCTCAACATCCTCTCCAAGTCAGTGTTTTCTCTGGATAAGAACATACAGTATCGTTTTTCCGTTTCACTGTGTGTGGAATTAGCTCTTAGAAATTGCCTTTTTTTGTTATGACATACAATCATAAAACCCTTTGGGGGTGTTTCACATATATTTATGAATTATTATTATTATTATTATCCTTTTTCTTTTGTGCTTAAACACTTTCTTTGTGTTACTTTATCTAAATGCACATGGTAGTGTTCATATAATAGATTTTATGTGATCACGTATATTTTGTGTCTTTCCTATTCTATCTGTGATTTTAAAAACCAAAAAACACACTGAGCAAAAAAACTAAAATGGCCTTTTATGTCTCGTCAAACTCCTTTTGGTGCGTGACTTTTCCTCTGTCAGGGTCAGTCGGTTTGTCAGCGACAAGGAGCAGAGCTCGGTGCTCATCACCCTGTTGCTGCCCTACCTCCACAAAGGCCACAATCCTGAGGTAAGACTTTGAACCCCTTAATGACATCTAATGCTTTCTGCTTTACCTCCATGCTGCCAGTGAGGAACCTTACTGTGTGTTTCTTTCAGGAGACAGAGATCGACACCCTGGCCACGCTGCAGAACCTCCTGCGGCAGTGTGTGCAGCCCTCAGACTTCCTGCGGCCGCTCAGCAAGCTCTTCTCCGTCATCCAGAACAAGCTGCCCAGAATGGCCCTCACTAACGTCTTCCAGGTACAGCAGGCCCACAGGGATCTGGTCACATGACAGTAAATACATCTAACACTTAGTGTGGTGACGAGGAAATCAGTCCTGGAAATTAATTCTCTTTTATTCAAGAGATTTAAATATCACTTAAATTGATTGGATATCCCTTAAATGAGATACATTGTTACAGGTTGCAGACCCATATTGTTTAAATATCCTAATTAAATGTTTTTTTAATGTATTCCTGCTCACTGTTCATTACCCATGATGCTTTGCTTTCAGACTCTTTCGGATTTGGAGCCCTCACTCAAGTACATCACTGATTTAGCAACAAAGGTAAGGTCGTTCACGTTAAATATTATGCATGATGTATGAAAACCAACAGCACTTACAGACTGGAATATTGACTCCAAAATATATTTCTCTTTATTACATTTAAATCATTTGTATGAAGTTTAAAAGAAGGCCTCTGGACCTTGTCAGTTCACTGTCTTCATTCATTTTTTTCTTCGCCATTTTCCCGCCTACTGTAGTACTCTAAAGAGAGATGTATACTTTGCCACATTAATACAAAAAGTATGGGAAATTGCACTTAGCTGCATAACTGCTGACGAGAGCCGACGTAGGTTTCAAATGAATCCGCATCCAAAACCCTTTCTGAATGTTCCTGCAGCTGAATGCGTTCGACAGTCGGCACTTGGACGAGATCCACTTCGACGTTCGTCTCTGCGCTTTCCAAGAAGCCTCCAGGCGAGTCAAAGAAATGACCACTCTGGACCTGGACTACATCGGCACCATCATGCACAACGTCTTCCACACCTTTGAAGTAAGTAGATATGTGACACAGATGCAGCTTTAAAGTACTTTAAATACCTGTTATATACACGATTCATTTCCCACCTCCTTTCTCCCTGCAGATCGGTGACATGTCGCTGGGAGACAACGCCAACCTGTGTCTGTCTGCAGTCATCACGCAGCTGGCGGAGATCGGCGCTGGAGAGCAGCTCTACAAGGACATCGTGCAGCACACCATCCTGGACGCCGTGCACAAGGGGCTCCGCAGCAAGACAGACGTAGGAACACACAGCCTTCCTAGGAACACACACCCTTCCTCCACTAGAGCTCTGAATATTAAACTCATTCAGTGTGTTTTAAAATGTCCTCTCCTTCACTCTACCAGAGCGTGCAGCATGAATACACCACCGTGCTGGCCTGCCTGGTGAAGACCTTTCCCACCAAGAAAGAGTTCAGAGACCTGGTGCAGCTCACCAACTACCACGACCTGGAGTCTGACTTCTTCGAGCACATGAAGCACATCCAGGTAGGAGAGAAACCTCACTCCCATGTCCCCTCTTTCCTCAATCTATTATTGCTTTGTTTTCACCATATATAACTCCTGATGGCAGACCGGAGCTCTCACACCTATTAGGGATTTATTACTATACATTCAGTAGTAAACATGTGCCAACCTAACTACAGTCAGCCAAAATCTTTATAAAACTCATTTGTAACAACTGATGACCTACTTATCTTTGAGGCAGAACACTTTTTTTCCTGAACTTCATATTCATAATTCCTGCATACCAGATGATAATGAGTTTCTTTCTCTTCAGATCCACCGTCGGGGTCGTGCCCTGAGGAAGTTCGCCAAGCAGCTGACGGAGGGCCAGGTGGTGCTGACGCCCCGCTCTCTCCAGCATTACATCATGCCGTACGCCATGACCGCCCTGCTGGATGAGAAAATGCAAAAGGTGACTGAGGCCCGAAACATTCTGAGAAAGAAAACAAGTGTTGTGTGATGTGTGTGTGTCTGACCCTCCTCTCCTCGCACACTTCAGCATGAGGGCATGATAACAGCGTCGGTGGAGGTGGTGGGCGCAGTATGCCGCAGGCTGACGTGGTCTAAGTACCTCTACTACCTGAAACACTTCATCCACATCCTGCAAACATCGCAGGTGGAGCAGAAGCTGGCTGTCAGGTGTCTAATTTGACTTTTTTTTTACGGTTTATTTGAGTATTTCTTTGCTATTTCTGATTCTGAACATGACCTACTGAGGCATTTCGTAAAAGTCTGTACTAAGAGATCCCCTTTTTCCACTATACCTCTAGTTTGCTCCTCACAGTCCTGGATGCTTTCCACTTTGACCATCAGACCCTCAGCAGAGAAATGGAGGCTGCCAAGGCCAGAGAGGGTGAGTGATACCATTTACAATTCTGTATTTCAGACAATCTAGGTCTGATTAATCAAAATGTGTTGAATTTCAAATCAATCAAACATCCTTGTCTTTATCAAGCTGTGAGTGCCGCAATGGAGGCCGATGGCGAGGAGCAAGCTGCAGCCGACGAATCGGAAGCAAGCGATGATGAGGAGGCAATGGAGGTAGAGGGTAAAACCGATCCATCTGATGTCCCCATGGAAACGGACACCAACAGTGGAGAAAATGGCGACGTCCCCAAGCAGGCAGCTACCACTGTAGCCAAGGTGCCGGCGGCTCCCCCCCCCATGGCGGTGTCCAGCGGGCTGCCGCAGAGCACCGAGGAGCTGGGGACTCTGATCAGCGCCATCCACCAGACCGTGACTAACAGCGTGCTGCCCCGCCTGCACAAGTGTCTCAATGCAAAGGTACAATACACAAACACACTAATACCATTTAACATGTTTGAATTTTGAGATCCTTTTGGTTGCATTAATGTGGCAAGTATGTGAGAGGCATGTGGTGCAGTGGGTTGTGAGTTGGTGTTCGGATCAGGGGGTCACAGGTTCAAACCCCACTGCAGTCAGCATGTCGTTGCGTCCCTGGGCAAGACACTTCACCCCAAATTGCTCCGGTGGTGATTGTCTACAGTATTCAGTATGTAAGTCGCTTTGAATAAAAGCGTCTAACATGTAATGTAATGTAATGTGAGATGTCACTCAACCTCGGCTCCTATGTTTTTAATCAAATGTGTAGCCAAAATACAGACAACCCCTTAAAAAGGCAAAAATGTCCCATTGAAACTAAGGAAAATATGTTCTGCTATGAAAATATAACAATATATATTTGTTATAACAAAATAAGTTTAGCACTGGCTTTAAAATCAAAGTTTTTACAATGTTCCATAGTCACTTGCCCTACGGTACAAATACATGCCAAATCCTGATTTCTTGCACAACAAATTATTAAAATCAATGTTGTTGCTAATTCATTGACACCAGACAATAAATACAACTGACATGACTCTGACATTATTGTACTCTGTGTGTATGTTTTGTCTAGATCAAGCGTGACGATGAGCACAAGGCAGTGAAGTCAAAGGATGTAAAGGATGAGGAAGTGGCCAGAATACCGATCGCCTTCGCCATGGTCAAACTGATGCAGACGCTGCCACCAGCCATCATGGAGGTCAACCTGCCTGGGTATGCAGCTGTGGTGGATGTGTTTTGAAAACTATACTATAATAACACTATACAAACACTTCACTGTCCTTGTTTACTTGTTTGTATGTACAGATCAGGTTCACTTAAGAGTCTGGTGTGATGTTCATTTAAAATTCCAACATTTTACTGATATTTCGTATTTTTCTCATCCAGCATCCTGATCAAGGTGTGTGTGGTGCTGAGGAACCGCTTCCAGGAGGTCCGTGACGTGGCGAGGGGAACTCTGGTGAAGATCATAGAGACTTTAGGCTTCCGCTACCTGCAGTACCTGCTCAAAGAGATGCAGGGGCTCCTGGCTAAAGGCTACCAGGTACGAGAACACATAGAAACACAACCGTAGAAGCATGTCAGCGTCCTCTTTAAAAGTCCTAATGTACCCGTCTGTTTCTCTGTGCTCCCCTCTGTCCAGGTCCACGTGCTAACATTCACAGTTTACCAGCTGCTGACAGTCCTCAGTCCAACCCTGAAGAGCGGAGACCTGGACGCCTGCATGAACATGCTCATCGACGTATGAACGCACCACAAACCCACATAGAGCCCACTATTTTATACACAATATATTCAAAGTTTTAGTTTGTATCCAATCTCCCCGTTTCCTGTTGGACAGATCTTCAACAACGAGCTGTTCGGGCCTGTGGCCGAGGAGAAGGACGTGAAGGGGATCGTCTCCAAGCTGATGGAGGCGCGACACAGCAAGAGCATGGACTCCTACGAGCTGCTGGCTCGCTACTGCAGCAAAGAGAGCGTCACCAAGTTCATATTGCCTCTAAAGGAGGTGAGGGGGAGGGGATATAAGAAGACACTTGAGTAAATACAAGAATCAATATGAGTCTTAACTCTACTAGTCTTAAAACAGGTGACTTGACATGATGCATTGACTTTCAGATGCTGGATAACTCAGCCAGTCTGAAGGTGTGTATCCGGGTGGGGGCCGTGCTGCGGAGGATGGTCCTGGGTCTGCTCGTCAACGATGGCATGACGTCTCAGGATATCTTGCTGCTGTGCCACGGCCTGGTCAGCCAGAGTCTGCCGCTGCTCACCAAGAGAGACCGGTACGCACACACACACACACACACACACACACACACACACACACACACACACACACACACGCTTTGATCAACATCCAGAAAACACCCATGTTCCTCTTGTACTAATTACCATGTATTACAATGTGTGTGTTTGTAGAGAGAAATCCTCAGTGAAGCCCCCCCCAGACCCCAGGCTGCCCCCTCCCAGCTGCCTGCTCCTGCTTCCAACTCCAACGAGGGGGGGGCGGAAGGCTCCAGTCAGCAGCCGCACCAACATGCACATCCTGGTGGACACCGGCCTCAAGGTGCACATTCAAACTCTCCCGCATGTTATTAGCATTGCTAGCGCAGTTCACTTCTATAGAAACTACATTCTTCTCTAACATTATTTACTGGCTACGGAATATATTTTGGTGATCCATTTTCTATGTCTGGTCTAAATCGTTTTCTTTCCTGTGTTTTATCTAAAGAACAGATTAAAAATGCTGATTATTTGGTGGCCTCTTGTGGCCAAAGTGAACATTACAACAACAAACACTTAGGCCACTTTTAATCAAATTGAACATGTAAGCAACTTCCAGAGATTATCATGGTAAAAAATTGTTTTAATTAGCTGGAGTAAACACAGGAGAGCCAATTAAGATCAAACATAGAAAATTGATTACCAGATTAGAAATGTATTTTCCATTTGCCTCTCAGGGCTTCCGTATATTAACCACTTTTCTACTGGAATAGATATTGCATGTTTTCTTTACCATTAGAAAGAAGGAATGCCTCATGTTGTCTCAGATGTGTATGTCTGAAAAAGAATCTGGATTGTTAATAAGGCATTGTGGGTTTCTGTCTGTTTCTCAGCTGCTCCACCTGAGTCTAAAGAAATCCAAAGTGACGTCCTCCGATCCCACGGCTCTGCAGATGCTGGATCCTTTCGTCCTGCTGCTGCTCGACTGCCTCGACTCCAGGCACGTCAAGGTACTGACATTTTCTTTTAACATAGGAACCTTTTTATCACACCAAATGTTGAGCACCAGCCAATCAGACTCGGATAACCTCACCCCTCCTCTCCTGTCTCCCCCCCTGCAGGTGATCACGGAGGCTCTGGTGGCCTTCACCTGGCTGCTGAAGTTCCCTCTCCCAGCAGTGGAGCAGAACGCAGACCAGATGACCAAGCTGCTGTTCGTCCTGCTGAAGGATTACTCCAAGGCCGGAGCGGCCCGCGGGGAGAACTACCAGCTGGTGCAGAACTGCTTCAAGGTACCATGACTCACACAACACATATGTATGCTCACACTTTTGAAAGGGAGAGCAATTCAATCAGGTTTTAAATGAAAACTGCTTCTTTGATCTACGATTTGTTGTCTTTCAGGCTATTACCATACTGGTGAAGAATGTCAAAAGCAACCAGATCTCAGAGACACAGCTGCAAGTGCTGCTGGGATACGCTGAGGAGGACATCTACGACCAGTCCCGCCAGGCCACCGCCTTCGGCCTGCTGAAGGTAACCGCTCACATGTTGACATGAGTGTTTGTGGGGCTTCGCATAAAGATCACCCATGTAACATTTGAGAATGTGCCCCTGGGTTATGTGTTGAAATGTGTTTCTGTCTTTGTATCGCTCTCCTCCAGGCAATTCTGTCCAGAAAGCTCGTTGTCCCAGAGATGGAGGAGCTGATGACCAAAGTGGCCAAGCTTTCTGTCACCGGCAACAACGGCGGGATCAGAATCCACTGTCGACAGGTACCTACACATAACAAGAAAACAAGACAAGCCCCATTTTTACTATATGATGAAAACCGGTTAGCACAAATGTTTTAAAATATGTGTATTCAGCCAGTGTTTATGTTTTGCAGATCTATCTCAAATACCTGCTGGACTACCCCCTGGGGAAGAAGCTGAGGGGGCACCTGGACTTTGTGGTGGCGCAGCTGCACTACGAGCACGACACCGGCAGGGAGTCAGTGCTGGAGATGCTGGCCTACATCTTCCAGACCTTCCCTAAGGTTAGTACATTTACTCAAGTCTGAATAAAAAATGGAATTGTTGTTCCCTCTTATTTTACCAATGGTGATTTCTGACCTTGCTTATTTAATCATTCCCGCTCAGGAGCTGCTGCTGACGCATTGCGGCTTGTTCTTCGCCCCGCTGGCCCTGGTTGTGGTCAATGATGACTCGGCACGCTGTAAGAAAATGGCCGCCATGGCCATCAAGGCATTGCTGGCCCAGCTGGACATTAACCACAAGAACACCATGTACTCCCTTGTCAACACCTGGCTGCATGCAGAAAAGGTACAAATCCACTTTTAATGTCTTCAGTATCTTTGTAGTGTGTTTCATTATTGAGAAATATGGTGATGTCAATAGAAAGATATAATCCTAAGTTTGAGAACATTCCCTCGAATACCACTCTTATAGTAAATTAGCTAATTTAATGAATATCATTCTCCTACCATATCATGCTGCTATATGTCTTTAAGGCATGCAGATGTGTGTGCTGCTTTTCTACAATCAAAGATTTGAATATTTTTCGGCACAAAAGGAAAGATAGCTTCCTAATGCTCTCGCCTATCACTAACACCCCCCCCGCTCTCTCAGGCCAGCATGCGGCGTCTGGGAGCTCAGATCTGCGGCCTGTTCGTGGAGGTGGAGGAGGAGCAGTTCACCCGCCGCCTGGACGACCTGCTTCCTCTGCTGGAGAAGGAGATAAACCCCGTCAACTACGATGACGTGAGTGGACACCTTCACACTGTCTTTGGCGGAAAGTTTGAAACATGACAAAAAGGTCCTTAAACCCCTGTGTGTGTTTCAGATCGAGGAGGAGCAGGACGAGAAGGGGGCGGACCGGCTGCTCTACAGTTTCCTCACCCTCATCACCAAACTGAGCAAACACTGCAGCCTGCTGGAGATCAGACAGCCTCACGACACACTCACTCTTATCTGGGGTAAAGAAACAACACACTCTCTGTTACACACACTGAAAAGACTGGATCCAGCAGGCCGGTTAACATTTTATTTTTCAATCTGATGGTTGACAACGGTTTCGTTATCTGGGGATGATTCTATCTAAATAAAATAATATTTACAAACTATTAGCAGACTTACAATAATAACCAAAATAATAATAATTATCGTAAATAAGGTTCAGTATTTCACTTACATCATTTCATGCATCCACAGGATTAAACTGCTCTCTTTTCTTTCAAGGTATGAATCGAAGGGAATCTAGAAGGCGGGTCTAACATAAACAAAACAATCTGTTAAAGTTAAACTAAACATTTCATCGACGGATTGAGTACAAACAATTTACAGCTCCATGTGCCAACTCACAGTTCCTTTGTTCTTCAGTCTCTGGTGGGAAGGAAGTGAGTGACAGGCCTGAAGGGCGGAGCTTTAAAGGCTTTGGTGGAGGTGGTGATGAGGGTAGAGACTTGTGATTTTTAACACTCAAACTTTCCTCATCTTACAGGTCACATTGAAGCCCACCTGCGGTACCCTCACTGCTGGGTGTGGCTGACCTCCTCGCAGCTCTTTGGTCAGCTGTTTGCAGCCCATCCGGCGGAGCAGCTGGTGGCTGGCTGGAGAGGAGAGGGTGGAGACGCTTCACCTCAGTCCCCAACTACTGCTTTCATCACCAGCGGTCTGGACAAGAAGGTGGGAAACTGTTTTTTTTCTAGCTTTGATCCAACATCTGCATTTCCCCCTCATTGTTTAAACTCCCTTTTCTCTGGTTTTATGCCATTCAGATGAGAGAGCTGGCGTTGTCTTTCTGCCATCAGCTACAGTCCAAGTTCCTGGACACAGCCTCAGGAGAGCAGGTAACCATCTCCACCCAAAATACTTTTCTGTTAAGGATACATTCAAATCACACAAGGTTTGATTGACAGCAATGTTCTGACCCGCCCACAGGTGGTCAAGAACCTGCTGTTCGTCGGCAAGGTGATCTACCTCGTTTCCCCCGAGTCTGACGCCACGCCCGCTCAGGAAGAAGTGAAAGAGGAAGAGGAGAAGGAAGAAGAGGGTGAGGTGGAGGAGAAGGAAGAAGAGGTGGAGGAGAAGGAAGTAGAGAAAGATGAAAATGACAAGGAGAAGGAAAAGGAAGATGAGGAAGAAGACGATGAAGACGATAAGGACGACCGGCCGCCTTCCCTGCTGTGGCTGATGAAGAAGCTGTCGCTGATGGCAAAGAGAGAGGCGGCACACACTCCCAAAGTTCCTCTGAAGGTACACAAAGAAACATAGAAAAGAGTTTAATGTCCAATTCACTGGTTAACTTCAGTCACGTTCTCTAATCTAGTCTACTTCCAAAATGTTTTCTTCTTAAAAGTGAAAAATATCTTTTTAAATGTTTAATTCCTAAGATAGTTAAATGTATTTTCCTCCACTACTTCCCACAGAGAACGTGTGTGTTTAAGTTCCTGGGAGCGATAGCCATGGACCTGGGGAAGGAGCGACTCGGCCCCTATCTGAGCACCATCATCACTCCTCTGTACAGGGAGCTGGACAGCACCTACGCAGACCAAGGTAAGAGTGAACACCTGTCTTTAAGAAAAGGGGAAATAACCGTTTGACAAGTGGGAAAATGGCAGTGAAATAAACTCCATGCTTGTCTCTGTGTCCAGACCCCACCCTGAAGAACCTGGCTCAGGAGCTGATCGAGCTGCTGAAGAGATACGTGGGGCTGGAGAAGTTCTCTCTGGCCTTCTCTGGCGTCCAGAAGGAGTTTTCACAGAGGAGAGCCGCGCGCAAAAAACACAGAGCCATGCAGGTATGAAGACGTTATCCATACTTACACAAAAGCAACCACTTTGTTTCCAGCCATCGTCTAACGTTTGCCCTTTTTGTTTTCCAGGCGGTGGCTAACCCAGACATCGCAGCCAAGAAGAAGCTCAAGAAGCACAGGAACAAAATCGAAGCCAAGAAGAGGAAGATTGAGTTCCTCCGGCCCGGATACAAAGCCAAGAGGCAGCGGGGCAACACGCTCAAGAACCTGGCCATGGTGCAGTGAGCCGTGTCAGTTTAGCAAGCTGACCAAGAAAGAGACTTTTGTGATAGAGGACATTTCCATGTATTGGTGGGATAACTGGGCTGCAGAAGTGTCCCTTAATGATGTAACAATGACTTTCTCTATTTGAATTCATGTCAAGTGACGAAGCAACAGCACAGGAAAGAGATGGCTCTCCCTGCTGGTTTGCTAAGTGTGAAAACAAGGAGATTTCTAACCCAACTCTTCTATGAGGGATCCAACAGCCTCCTGTGTGTGTAACAGAAACAAGACCTCATGTGACAGCAGGATTTCTCTGTATTAGCTTAATATAAACTTTAATATCCTGCTGTAAAAAAAAGTGTAGACATGTCCTCAGATTTATATCCCGTGCAATTTCATGTACAACTTGTTTTTCTTAGTAAAAAGACATTTAAACGGATCATCTGTCTTTTGGTATCACTTGTCTTTAAATCAATCGACCCTTTACACAAAATGGTACAATCACTGATAGCAATCTTTACTGAGAATCATTTTCACTGTACAAGCAGATATAAATATGCAACCATAAAACTTTGAGCATACAGTTAGTGTTCAGTAACTCGATGACTAATATGCCAAAGCTGCACTCAAGGATTTCAATGGAAAAAAGGCTTTAACTACTTATTTAAAAAATAGTGGGAACAACACAAATGAACAGGAGGAAAAAAACTACAATAGAAATCCATGACATTGTATCTGCCTGACGGTGTTGTACAAAAACAGCCCAGGCTGCAGTAACACTCGGCCAGAGGACACATAGTGGAAATGGAGTACTTTTTTTTTTTAAACCAGAGTCCAAATTTCTAAGAAAGAAACCACAAACATTTCATTCAAGCCAGCAGACTGTTTACATCGAGATATGTTGGATTGAAAATGTGCTGCACTAAATATTGGCATTCAGTGCTGCTTGGCTAGTCCAGCATACGGTAATACAATTGTCTAATGAGTTTGCAATGCAGCCGATCATAGTGACGTTTCCTCAGATCAGAAGCAAGACTTAGCTCTCACTGACTCCTGATATTTGTCTTTTTGGGAAAACACTGCCTCCTGGTGGACATCTGGACATCTGCAGGCTTCACAGCGTGACCCCTCTGTTAGAAGATGAAGCCAACTGATGCAGCAAAGACACCTTATTTGAGAAAGCTAGAGGGTTGTAGTAAATGGAATATTCACAAAGACTTACATATAGATTCTTCCTAATCAATGATAACCTTATTAAAAGTAGAATCGTAACATTAGCTTCATTTAACACGTCTGTTCACAGGTGTTTCACATTTGTATGTATTTGTAAAACACACAAAAATAAAGATACCAACTTGTCTATCACTGAGGTTGCTTTAAAATCACACAAGACACCAGCATTAAAGAGATGGGGGCATAGTGAGTGAGTGTGTGTGTGTGTGTGTGTGTGTGTGTGTGTGTGTGTGTGTGTGTGTGTGTGTGTGTGTGTGTGTGTAGTGTGTGGGTGTGTCCAATCCAGACGTTACTGCAGCCTTCACTTCAGAGTCCCAGGCTTGAAAGGCTTTAGGCATTGGGAGGGCTTGGCCAAGGCTTGAGGTGGGAAAGGAGTGCAATCTCGGGTCCATGGGGAAGAGGGGAGGGGTCAGTCACAAAGGCGTCATACAGAAGGGTCAAAGGTCAGGAGTATATACAGAGTGGGAGGAAGCCTTTACTGTCGGCTCTTCAGGGAGTCCACCAGCCTGCAGAGAGTAAATACAATTCAGCCTCAACAAACAAGGAACAGAACACGTAGAGTTATGAACCAATAATGAATGGGTTATGAAGTGTAATAAACATCTTCTTCCTCCTCATTGTCATTTCCTCTACTTTACTCTACATATTTTTAAGTATATTGCACTAGTATTTTGATCTCTTCATGGTTTGTATGTTCATTCCTACCATTCCATTGCCTCATCCAGGCCTGTGCCCTTCGTGGCCGAGGTCTTGAAGATCTGCCATTTCCTGTCTTTGAGGGCGGGCAGGCCCAGAGAGTTGGCCACCTCAGTGGGCGTCATCGCCTGGTCCATGTCTTGTTTGTTTGCAAATACAACTAGGATGGCTTTCTTCAGCTCTTCCTCCTGTGCAAAACACAAGGTCGCAAAATGACATCATGAAACAAAGAGAAGAGAGTCAGAGATAAAGCAGTTATATATCAGTGTAATGGAAGCAAAAACACAGATACAAATACGTTCTCAAATACTTTGAGAACATTTCTGACAATCTTAAATATGTGAAATATGTAATGCCATCTCACATCTGGATTGAACCAACGCAAATCAAGACACAGCATTGTTTTCCTGAGTTAAGGTTAGTTCAGAACTTAACTAATTACATTTGCAACTAGAAAATATGTTTGGTTTGACCTTGGACCTTGGATTTGTGAACTTGACAAATTGCTATAAATTACCACTGTACTAAAAACAGTAGTGGTTCAATTCCAGTTTCTAATGGGATTAAAATGATTTACATATATATGGTCAACAATTACTTATTACAAAATATATTCGAGTCCCATTGTAGGACAAGTGGGAAATGTCACCTCATGATGGCAGTAGGGGAAAGGTAAGGATATTTAAAATTAGGCAAATTGATTCTTTGTAGGCATTAGGTGTCAGGAAAATATATCCAGCACTAGTTGACTGGAGCTTGTATTGAAATATGTTCCTATATATCTTGGTTTAATGTGATAGGGTGGAGTTGAGAATACGCCCACTAACCTCCAACATGGCCACCAGCTCAGACTTGGAGATGCCCATCCTGTCACGGTCGCTGCTGTCCACCACGTAGATGACTGCGTCTGTGTTTGAGTAGTAGCACCGCCAGTAGGGCCTGTCGAACAGAGAGAGGAGCACAACGGTTAAAAAGATGGGAGACAGAGAGGAGGACGAGGAGCAAAAGAGAAAAGCAGTGTGCTGACAGGGCAAGAAACAAAATGATGACACAAGGCAATCACACATCACTCCTTTGACTTCCCAGTGCATCCCCGATCTGCCACTCACCTGATACTCGTCTGTCCTCCCAGATCCCACACCTGGAACTTCAGGTTTCTGTATGTGACGGTCTCAACGTTGAAGCCGATGGCTGTGCGGGAAGAAATCAAAATGGGTACAAATATGAGTCTGATTATCACCAAAGTCTCATCTGGATGTGCAGTGTGCATTTCCTCTGGGTGTTGCTGTCTTGGTTTAAATGCTTATCAGACTCAACCCCCCTTGGTGGAAATCATGCAAATGTTTAGCATCTGATCATTTACATTACAACTATTTTGCAAACCACTGCACAGAAAGTCAGGATTAAATGCAACATGTAATGAATATTTAATTACAATCCTGTCTGTGGACGACTAGAATATATTTAATAGTCTCTATGATTTTGATCCGGCTAATATCTTGCTTTAAAGCCGCACATGTGCGTGATATACTTTCATTTCAATGTATAAAACACAAACTGAGGGGTACTTAGTATGGACACTTTTTTTATCTGATAACCTTTAAACAACCATTTTAATTTCCAATGGAATCAGGAGCTCGCCAACATCAGTATAATCATTAACTGTAGTAATCCAATGGGTGAAACTGGTTTCTTTCATTTGCTCACCTTAAATCAAACCCTTCAGTGTATCCAATAAAAATATCCACCAGACTGGTTGGCTGTGTTTACCAAGCCACGCCATGCAGTAACATTATTCATAATCTAATTGTGCTTGTATAGGTTGTTCTTATAAGACAATCTAATACACAGATATGTATGTATCTAAGGATGTGGAAATAATGGTGTGGGAATAAAAAAAAGAAAAGTAAACCAGTACATACTGGGGATTGTAGTGACCACCTCTCCAACCTGCAGGCGGTACAGTATGGTGGTTTTTCCGGCGCCGTCCAGACCCAGGATCAGAATCCTCATCTCCCTGGTGCCAAACAGGCCCGAGAAGAGGCTAGAGAAGAAACCACCTGAAGATTTGACAAACAAGGAAACAGTGTTAATGCTGAGAGAGGTAGCTTTGGATTCATAATCAACTATAGCAGCAAATAGTTTGAAAGTGTTGAGTTACACATTACTTTGGTCTGTTCAAAACAATGCTGGGAATTATTTTTTCATAGTTTTGACTAGCATTAAACAACCAGATGATACAGCATATAAAGTGATTCAATGGTAAACCGACCATCAAATTAGTCTTTACTGTGCCTGCTAGAACAATTTAAAAAGCAGTGAGGAAGGTGAAAGACATGGGAGTGAATCAAACGTTTTTCAACATCCTGAAGAGCTCTTTTTCCGGATGTGCATGAATCACATAACGTGTTGTCAGTGTTACTGAGGTGGTTAAGCAAGTTAGCTCAGGTTAGCTTAGCTTCAGCTATTGACGTTGTGGCATGATTGATTTAAATGAAGACACCAGGTTGTCGTGCTTTATTCCTTATGCCTATTAGAAGATATCTTAAAACGGCTAGCCCGAATAGCATAAAGACAAAACGTTTACAATATGTCCAGACACAAACACACCATGAATGGAAAACTCACGGTATTCCCAGTAAATAGCTAACATTTAACGTTAGCTTGCTAGCAGGCAGTAGTTGCAATCCTCGTTAAATGAAGCAGGAATATACTATACAGAGCTACATCGGTATCTAATTACTCATATGTATGTAGGTTATAAGTAATCAAAAGACACATGCATATTATATCGACGATTAGTTAAAATACTGACCCATTTCGATAAGACTACGGTCCTTCGTTCAGCTAGACTTCCGTGTGGTTGACGTGTCGATGAACTGTCACCAACTCTGGCTTCGATTTTGTTTCTCAACATTCGACACATTCAAAATGGAATATTTAACTGTACATTTGACTTATAACAAACTATGCAACAAGTTAGAAAAAAACGTCAGGAATATTTTTAATACATTTTGAGTCTTCTAGATTTTATGAACGTATTTTTGATTTATAAAAACATAAATATTTGTGTCGAAAGTGCTGTTAATGAAAAGAAGATGTACACAAAGCTTTGGTGCAGGGTACATTCATGAAGCCAAAACGGTGTAGTGTTCCCAGTTGTTTAACATTAAATGTATTTTTTTTATATATATTCTAAAATAGTTAAAGATTCAGTAATACAACTAAGAGTAATGATTCAAATATAAAAATAGAACATGTACATATATAAAAACGGATTATGGGATGACCACAAAACTAAACAAAATACAGTAACGTCTATTCTCATATAAGAGGATGAGCCACTGTAAATGGCGAGTTATCTTGAACGCAACACACATTCGACGAAGGAGTTGCCCTCTCTCAACAGCATCACATTATGATCACCTCAGACAAGAAAGATTTTGGAGATAGATGTAAAAGCTGCTTCATGCAATATTAATTTGATGCAAAATGCAACCCTTCTGAACAGTTTAGAATAACTTTATAATGCGGGAATTGCTCTGAGCTTTAATTATCAACGGATGGACCTGGTGCCTGTCGGCTGAGACATCATTTACGAGCGGCGGTGAGACAGACGAGGCGGGACCGGGATGGTGGAGCGGTCGGACCGAGCCCCTCTGCTGGACTGGGAGGAGATTCCGTCCGCGGAGAAGCCCGGAGGAACAGTACCGGTGGCAGCACAGGTCAAGGACCGACTGGCGAGCCCCTCCAACAACCGTACCTCACCAGGATGCTCGGCGCAGGGGTGGAGCAGCGGACCAGGGGGTTCCACTTCCAGCAGGTCTGTCCCCGACGGCTGCAGCGCCCCACCCGCGACCTCCAGCACCTCGGCGGGCAAAGATGAAGCCCTGCATGCCAACAACGAGGAGCATCTTTCGGATTCAGGATCGACAGAGGAGTCGTTGGATGACAGGATGGTGAAATGGGAGGAAAAGGACCAGATCGTGTCGGTCTTTGTGGTTGCGTTCAATACCAGATCAGGTGGGACATTAAATATGCAACATGGAATTTTAAACACTATATAAGACACAATAAATGGAAATGATCTTTGTAGACAGGTGAAGGGAAAGCAGATGCCTCGAGTCGTCAAGCAATCCACAGTCTGACGCCCAAAATGCAGAGACCAAGTCTGCAGAACGTTCTCCTACAGGTGTGGCTTTTTCTGACCTGGCCATAAGTTAAGAGACATGAATAAAAGCCCTCTGTAGCCTAAATACAGAACAGACATGTCAGGATGAGAAATGGGATGGAAATCAGTCAGCTGGTCCTTTATGGAGAGCAGGCCTATACATTTGTAATGAGGGGCATGTTGAAGACAGGGCGAGCCCCTGTGAAATAGTACCCAACAAGGTTATATCGCCTCGAGGACTGATCAATTTAAGAATCATAAGATGTAGCCTAATGTTTCTAAAGGATTACAAAAAAACTCACAGAAGAGATTCCCTACAGGGTGGAGCTGGGTGCTTTATGATTTTGCAGCATGTCAGGTTGATCTGCAGAAAAGGGTGAGGCTATAACAGGTTTTAATGCTTTTTTAGATTTGCTCAGTGAAATGAATACTTCACAACGACCACATGCCACACAGTGCAAAACCTTCCAGGTGGAGCATCTGGATTACATTTTGGTCTGTACAGTAGTAGTATAATACCACTGTTACACTCCACTAATGATGACACATTTGACCTTAGCACCAGATCAAGGATTCACAGGGTAACACATGATAGGATAAAACAGGATACCTTTTTCATCAGGATGTGAACAGAACAGAAGGTGAATCTAGATATGAAGTAATATTATATATAATACATCACTGCTCTGTCTGTTAAATTAATATAACTCTGTCGTTGTGCACCTGGAGCAGAAAACATACCCTTTTAAGCAGTATGTTGTTATTTGTATTCATATTTGCAGAATATTACAACCACGATGAATTGGTGTGTAACATATTGCACATATTTCAAGTGTTTTATGCACTCACAGCCAAATATGTTGTATCCAATTTAAAAACTACCTCACTGTTTGGCAAGTCACTAGAAATTGCCAAATTTCTACATAGAGATTAAAAACTCATTTTTCTGGCAGAAAAAGTTTAGTATATCTCCATTTTCAAAGGTTTTTAGTGAGTATTTATTAGACCTTTTTTTATTAAAGATTGCAGCATAAAAGTGACAGGAAATGAAGAAAGGAAGAAGCGGTAGAGACATGCAACACTGTCCTACAGACACAGAGATGCTTCCTATTTTCAAGCAAACAAATGAGGTCTACAGATTTCCTCAAACACTTCTGAGTCTGTTCTGTACTAGAGCACCAAGAAGATCAAGTACTTCCCCTATTAATAAAGCTGGTGACAGAGACAATAATTTGATGATCGTTTCTAAAATAATTGAATCAAGAGCCACATGACAGAGCAACAGCATTCTGAGTTTGTTCTTTTTTTCACAAATGGGATAAAAAGCGAGTATTAAAAAACCCCTATGTCTCTAGGGGCCTTTTATAATGCACTTCCTGCACAGGAAATAGCTTTGTTAGACCATGCATCATACTTAAAGCTAAATACATAAAGTCAATAACAGCTGTCAGAGTGGTAATAGATCATCTTTGGTGTTCCGCCGCAGGTGGGTGATACAGACCTGTAGACTCGATCTGACAACTGTACATATATATATATATATATATATATATATTCCTGCTGGAACTCCACTGACGGAGCTAATGTGTAGCTAATGATTAGATTGAAAAGCCTCACTGGCTGAGTCACCTTCTCCGTCTCCCTGCTCCGTATCACACCATATTTGCTCAGCTGCCACTCGAGCATCAGCCCTCACATAATGAATTCTAAGGAATCCAGACGAGCTGTTGCTGCTGTTTCGTGAGCAAGAGAAGAAATGGGGATAATTTATTAACAGTCTGGCCTTGTGTCAGTGCTCTGTGTGTGTGCTTTAACGTTATCTCTCTGTTGCCGGGGCGGGATAGGAAACATGCTGGAGTGGTGTCTGCCCAAAGACATGGACCTGGAGGGAGTGGAGTTCAAAGCCATCGCCAGCGGCTCCCACAGGGTCACCACAGACTTCATGTAAGCATGTGCACAAAACAGGACACAAACAAAGCTCATTTTCATATTAGGATGCGGCCCCATGCCTCCTCCCTGGCAGGACAGAACCACACAAAGTGTTGCCTGGCAAAAAGAAAAAAATACCCAGCCATCTGGCATTGCCTTTGCTTTTCATGACTCATGGATTCATCTCTCTCTCCCCTCCGTCCATCCACAGATACTTCCGGAAGGGCTCTTACTTTGGGCTCGCCTGCTTTGCCAACATGCCGGTGGAGAGCGTGGTGGAGCGGGGCGCGAGGATGAAGTCGGTAGGGATCCTGTCGCCTTCCTACACCCTGCTCTACCGCTACATGAGCTTTCTGGAGCATCAGGTCAGGTAAGAGGACCTTGTTTGTTGAAATAACTAAGATGTTCCTTCAACAAAAACAGCTCCAAATATAAATTGATTAGTTGTCAAGCATCACATTAATAGCCTATTGCCTAGAACTATTTTGAAAATCAAGGCCATTTTTAAAGAAAAAAAGTAAAACATCTCTGATTTGAGTTAAAGGGTTATTATGCTTTTTGGGGGTTGTATTGTTTTATATTGTTTTTTGTGCGTGTAAATGGTCTGCAAAAGCAAAAATCCACAAGCTCACTCCAAAGTAACTATTTCTCCCACACACAAATGTTTTGAAAAATATCCTTTAATTGATTCAACATTTCACCCTCAGAGCACTGTATGTCCCATGATACTACTACTACTAAGCGGTTTAATGTATGTCAATATTAGTCCTAAGGTTAGTTCCCATATGGCCACAAGAGGCTGCTATTCAGACTCTTCTTAGCATAGTTCCTCTTTTCTCAAATAGATCACTCTCACACTTTTTCTCTCTTCCCATATATCAAAATCACACTTCTTTAACCCCCTTCCTAACTTTGTTGGGGTTGAACGCCACATGAACTTCATTTTTAATCCCAAGATCTGTCACACTTTCTCTTTGAACACAGTTCTCTTTATATCCCTCTTTCTCTCCGCCTCAGTTCCCACACTCCTGGCCTCCAGTCATGCAGCGGTCATGCTCTTTACTCATCATTCACTGCATTGCTTGCTCCAGATTCCCCATCTGCTGACTGCCATGCCACATTAGATCAACGGCTCACTGTTGGTCGTTAAGTGTTTAACACATCAAGGAATTTGTGGATACTTTCATTTTTTTTCTTCACTTCTTTTGCATTTCTGATCTTTCTTCCCCTGGCCCTTGCAGCTAGTGGAACTGATTAGCTTTACATAGACATGCTAATGATGCTAACTTGATCATTTTAGCCTATAATATGTATGTAACTCTCGGTACAGTTTGTGACACATGAAAGCAAGCTGTTTGTAAATCTTATATAAGAACTTATACTTTGATTAGATGGTAGATTCCCCCTTTAAGGTCATGATCTCATTTGTTGCTCAATACATTTTTATGCAGCGGAAGTCTGCAGTAGTATTGATTAGCAATTTATTAAGTAATTTATCAGGCAACCATTTGCTCTCAAGTCTCTCAAAGGTGAGAATTTGCTGCTATTGCCTTGTTTTCTATCATTTAAATTGGATATATGTGGAGTATTGGACTGTTTTTCAGACAAAACATTGAACTTGATTTGAAGCTTTAAATTAATCCAGTTGTAATGTCCCTGAATGTCACTTTTTGCCAGGCTCCAGCTTCAGACCCCAGGCCACTACTCTCCTCTGGAGGCTTTCTATGAGGACAAGAGAGCAATACTGCCCCCCAGTGGTGATGGTGTTGTTAGTGCATGTCCAGCCAACGCCTGGGGGGCTGCAATCAACCACAGCATGCACCCTGAGATGAAGGTAAGGACATTTCCTCTTGTTTTTATGTATACACCGTATGACTCAGTAACCTTGGTGTCTCTGTTTGAATACCTGTGGAGCAGATCACCCACCCTGCAGGCTGCATGTCCCAGTTCATCCGCTTCTTTGGGGAGCAGATCATGGTGCTGTGGAAACTGGCTCTCCTCCGCAGGCGCATCCTCATCTTCTCCCCTCCACCTGTGGGCGTGGTCTGCTACAGAGGTGAGGACGGAGTTATCGAAATGGGAATTTGAATAAATAGTTTTATGAGTTCTGCTTTCTTACCTAGTCAGATAAGAACATTGATACTCTAGTGCAGGGGTCGGCAACCCCTGGCACGCGTGCCAGCATTGGGACGCGGCACCGTAACCAGTGGCACACTAGGAATAAGTGGAATAAGTGTGCAAAAATATTTAAATTGTATTTTCGGATCCTGAACGAGACCGCCGCCAGAGCGCGTCTCCTCGTTACCTGCAGAAGGAAGCCATGCACGTAACGCAGCCCCGCTCTCTTTATCTCCAGGTGACTTTGTGCCGCTTTCCTCCGTGGTGCAGTGCTGATCGTTTCACCACGGAGGAAAGCACTTCACTAATTGCAGTACCCATAAGGAGCTGTACAAATGCCTCAGTTTTTGCGTGGCTGTGTATTTAGTTGAAAGCCCAGTGGCGATCTGCTCATCTGAAATAATATGCTACAAAGGGGCGGACTGGCCATCTGTGTGTTGTAACTTCCCTGTCGCTCCAAGACCGTAGTCGAGAAGGGCAGAAGCAACAAGCTTCAGGTTCAATAACCCACTTTAGAGAGAGGAAAGCTCTTCTTGGGAGGCCGTTGCATTTATTTAGCTGTTCTTCTGTTTCACAAAATACATCACAGACCTCTGTTTTTCTGCTTCCTCGTTTCACTTCCAGAAACATACACACGTTCTCTCCATAGGTTCTCTCACTGTCGCTCTCCCATCCACAAACTCACATGCACAAGCCACACCCCTCTCTCTCTCTCTCTCTCTTAAAGGGACAGCGATCTCATCTCACTCTGCATGACCCTAATATCATAGCATGTGTGCTCTGGAGAATCACAGAACGGACGATCGTCCTTATTATTATGCCGTTTAAACCAATTATTTAAATGTG
>NW_011338627.1:82443-95526 GCF_000735185.1 Notothenia coriiceps
CAGCTTCTCTCAAATACACAAGAATCTGTTTTGTCATGTGAATGGTAGGATCGTATTGTCGTGCACAGTTTTGTGCTGGCCTTCTTTTCCCACCCACTTGCGTAATATAAATGAAAAGCTAATGGTCCGGTTAGCATTGCTTAAAGATGACATCACCTATGGTAATGCAGACGGAGAAAACGCGGTGGGAATGACAGTTTGAGGTAAATGGTCAAGCTCTGCCTATGTTTTGGATAATGTGAATTCGTGCAGCTATTATTCAGACCTTCGCATCAATTATTTCCAAGAGAGCAGCAGACCAAGACAAATCCTCCGGTAACTGAGGATTTCTCTGCAGCGGTTGCTGAAGCCCCCAGTTTTCTAACCAGCGTGACATGGCTCACCCAGTTCCCTTGTGCCTGCGACTTTTTTACAACTGGGATCCATGTTACATGTCCTATCAAAGAGAGTGCTCTGTGTATAGCTTTTAATTTGTAGCTAATTCATAGGGACTGAGGAAATGTACAAGGCCCTGTTATTGGTGGCTATTTAATCTGAAATGACCATGAGGATATGTTCTATCATAGTCCCCCGCTCTGAAGCGACATAATTAAACTTGAGATGTGTGTGTGTGTGTGTGTGTATGTTGTGTGTGTGTGTGTGTGTGTGTGTGTGTGTGGTGTGTGTGTGTGGTGTGTGTGTGTGTGTGTGTGTGTGTGTTGTGTGTGTGTGTGTGTGAGAGGGTGTGTGTTTTTTCTGCATTTGGCATGTAGATGATTGTCTCGCCCTCCTCTAGCTGTTTGTACGCTGATATTCATGCATGACTGTGTGTTCAGTGATGATGTTGTGGCAAGTCTGACAAGAGAGTTCTGATAACAGATGGTAAGGAGTGGGTCATTTGTTATTTATAATGAGTGTGTGTGTCTGGTTATGCTGTAGACCTGTCCAGTTGTGTAGTTCCCTAAATAAGGGGTGTGTGTGCGCACTTGTTGGTTTTGTCCTGTGGTGTGTGTTTGGTTTGTTCTGTGTGTTTGTGTGTTACATTGCCAGACATTTCCCAGTGTTTACGAAACAGTGCCAGGTGACACTGTGATCCACCTTTTGGTTTTCTTTTCTGTCATTCATGTTATTTTCTCCGATATAAGAAATGTTTTGCAATGTGTGAATTTATACTGACATGTCTTGACAGCATTTGATGGAGTGCCATTAATTAAAGTATCAGATATCCAGGGCATGGCCATTTAAATTGTTATGATTTATCTATCTAGTCTATCTATCTATCTATCTATCGTATCTATCTATCTATCTAATCTATTCTATATTATCTATCTATGTCTCATGCTGTATCAGCGTCCACTGCTTTCACCTATCATTGATAAGTCCAATTAGCTCCATCTCTGTGGGCTTCTAACTCTATATATTTGCCTCAATTACACTCCCATTTTGAAAATTGTTGTTTCAAAATTGATAGAGTTACATGACTTACTGGAAATTTATTTGAGACTAGCCTCCGTTTTTCACCAGGGGACTAACCTCATGAGCACCTCCAAAACCGTTTAACCAAAAATCCATATTTGCAGTATAAATAAATTTGGACTTGTTTGCTATATAGTGATTCTTTTTTGTACACACATCACACGACACACCCACACACACACACACACACACACACACCACACAACACAACACACACACACACACACACACACACACACACACACACACACACACACCACACACCACACACACACACACACACTCTTGACACTTATACACGCACACTGCACTGAAGAATATTGCAGCAACAAGCATATGGATCTACGCATGCTGCACACAGACCCACTACTGGACACACATCATTGAATGAATGGGGGTGCACAGCACACACAATAGTTTTTTCCCATATTACATTTTGCATTCGATGAACAGGCCTGCAGATCACATTTCTCGTAATCTAAATAATGTAACTATTCAACAGCTTTGTGGCACGCACACACACACACACACCACTACTCCACACACACAACCACACACACACACACACACACACACACCCACACCCACACACACACACCGCACAGCCCACACACACCACACACACAAACACACACACACACACACGTCTCCACGCAGTCTCTCTAGAATGACTGTCTTACAATATAATGGTACACTGTTGTTATTTTGGGGCCAGACCACCCCCTGCAGCTTTTATTTCCACTCTGTAATGCACCAAACGGTTTTCATTCTTTAGAATTCAGTTTGTTTCCCCAAATGTTTCCTTTTTGAATACAAATTGCTTTCTTAAAGAGTTTTGTTTTACTTTCAGCAAAGTGGGATTGTTGTGTGTGTAGTGTTGTGTGTGTTGGTGTGTGTGTGTGTGTGTTGGTTTGTGGTTGTGTGGGTGTGTGTGTGTGTGTGTGTGTCGTGTGTGTGTGTGTGCACACGTCTTTGCACATCTTCCCACGCGCAGACTGAAAACTCATCTCTTTCGAGACTCCACTTCCGAGCGATAGAATTACTAACAAAGAATTGCTAACAAAGCATCTTATATACTAATAAAGGATGGCTTATCTACGAGCCCAGTTGATGTAGCACTTGAATGTTTTGGCTCTATGAAACCTGATGTACTTATCATTATTCCGTGTTTCTTCAAGTTTGTATCTTGTTGGTCGAAATGCAACTTATTTGTAAGTCGCTTCTGGATAAAAGCGTCAGCTAAATGCAATGAATGAAAGCTTTACGCCAAGGTTCAATAAGGAAGACCTAACAATGAGTCACTTACAGGTACACGTCACCTCCATTGCTCTCTCCCCCCTCCATTAAAATGCGTGGGCGTCACCCATGCAGCAGCCAATTGGCCTGCACAGTTAAATTCCTTAAATGCCTCTCTTCCTTGTCCTGTCAGTTGTCCATTTTCAGGTGCACCACACGTCAACCCTCCTCCACCCCTCTCCCTCCCGTCTCTCCAGGACACGGAGCTAAACCTTCCTCCTCCAAGACCGGTCCCACGTACTTATCAACCACTACCCAAAGTGTCTAGACCCGAGGATTTCCATCGGAGCGGCCCTTCTTTCCCTCCTGAAGGATTATCCTGCAAACCGGGGCTAATCGCCAAACACCATTCCATTCTCTCCTGTTGCATTATCATGGCAATCATTTTCCATTGTATATGGGACGTGTAAACAATAAACTATGTTATTCCATACATCACGTCTCTCCGGTTGAAGTGTAAATGCAATGTAAATGTGGTTTGTGTGTGTGTGTGTCTGTGGGTGGGGGGGGGGTGTTTTTGTCTTTGCCTGTTAGTATCCACATGAGTATAAATGTGTTAATGTTCATCTCTGAGGACCTGTCCAGGTGTTTTTTCTCATTATATTATTCAATACACAGGCACTTTTCCAAAAACAAGTTTCTAATTCCTGCAGAGCTTTTGGTCGATTTATCAAGCTGTCTGTCCAGTACACCATGTCTAAGCAGGGTGGTTCAGTATTTGGGTAGACTGGGCTTTGAAAGTTCCAGTTATATTCAGCTGCAGCCAAGGAAAAAAAAAAACTAGCATTCCTTGGCAACTCAGTCCATAAACACTGCTTTAAATGATATCCGATACATATGACAAGGACAAAACACCATGGCAGAAGAAAACATTAATACCTTAAGAATCATAATAATAATAATAATCATTATGCCATGGCTGATTCAAAATATACCAGCAAGTCCACATTATCTGCTATAGTTAATTTGCTGTAGACCTCTCTGCATTGCCAAGGGCAGAATGTGCACAAAATAGCCTTTTCAGCTTCAACCAAAATGATTATACCTTTTAATAAGCTCCAAATAATATACAACTTGTTTTTAAAACTTTACTTTTGTACATATTTGGTTTCCTTGCACACACTGAAGTCTCTCACATTATGTCTTCCTTTAAACTACTGTACCTCGGTGTTTGAAATACTATTGCCTCTGTTGAAGTATATGGATATGAAGTGATGTATTTGATGTATTATTTATGTATTTGTTTACCAGGCCCTGGATACTACAACCCCAGAGTGAAATCCTCCCCTCAAATGGCTCTGATCTCCTCCAAAGAACATTGATTCAAAGTCTCCATGGACACCAACCCTGGACCCAGCGCTTATCAGGTGCTGTTAAACCTTTGCTCTTGTGAAACACTCTTACATCTTAACACACTGCAAGTCTAAATGACTCGAGCAAGCAATTTTTTAATAGCACACTGGCATTAGTGTAGTTATGGATGTGTGTGTCCTTGGATTTTAATATACCTTTATACGACTAAAAGTGAGACTATGATGAGACGTGTGTATGTGTGCAAATACCCTGTTTGTGTGTCTCGTGTATGCATGAGAGGCCACAAATATATGCCTGACACAATCTTATGTTTTGATCCACTGAGAATCTATCAAATTTCTTTCTCTGACCTTGAGCTGTTCGGAAAAAATTGATTGCTTTGTAAAGAAAATCCAAACTTCAATACGTTTGGGTGGCTTCGACCAATCTCTACTGTTGCAACACGAGGCAGTTTCCTGCTGAAAGAAGCTTATATTTTGTAATTGTTCTTAATTAAACCACCTTGTTAAATTAAACCTGACTTATATTAGGTGTTCTATTCTTTAAAGCAGCCACCTAAGACTACTGACAGAGACAAATGCACTGGTTGAAGCATAATACAGTAGTAATGAAACCTAACCAGAACCTAATCTCTCTCTGCCTCATTTCAGTTTGTTACAGCTGCTAGCAAATATATGTGTGTGTGTGTGTGTGTGTGTGTGTGTGTGAAATGATTGAAAGAGCTAATGTTGCTTCCAGTCCCAGCTGACTTTGAGTGGTNACCAGCATTAAAGAGATGGGGGCATAGTGAGTGAGTGTGTGTGTGTGTGTGTGTGTGTGTGTGTGTGTGTGTGTAGTGTATGTGTGTGTGTGTGTGTGTGTGTGTGTGTGTGTGTGTGTGTGTGTGTGTGTGTGTGTGTGTGTGTGTGTGTGAAATGATTGAAAGAGCTAATGTTGCTTCCAGTCCCAGCTGACTTTGAGTGGTGAACATCAAAGACAAAACCAGTGAGTTTGATAGTTTGATTTAAACCTCGCTACAGAGTTCACCATCATGTTCATGTCCATGGGTGTAATGTTATCACAGGGCTCTTTTTACTCTACTCTGTCTGCCTGTCTTCCAATCTGTCTGCTGTCTCTGTGTGGATTTATCTCCTCAACGATTCTCTCTCTTCCCTTCTGCAGCTCACTGTCTCTGCCTCTCTTCTCCCTGCCTCCTCCTGTTTCTACTTTAATACCCTGTCCTCTCATTCTCCCTGATTTATTTTGGTTGTATATCAGTAACTTGCAGCTGTTTGCAAACAGTTCCTGTACTGATTTTGACGTTACAACCATTATGAGTTAGCTTGTGTTGACAGTCGACACAAAACATTATATACTGTGTGGTGTTGAAGGATTGTCTTATGATAACACATCATTCGGAATATCATATCTTTCTCATCGAATTTTGCCTCCGTTTTGTTCAAATTGCATCGTGAATTAGCAAGGAAGGATGTTTAGGATCTTGTGAGAATGTGCATTCATCTTGGATTATACTGTTTGAATAAGATTGGACATTATTACTTTAGCTGGTTGCCAAACAGCATGATGAAGCATGAACAAAGCAGCCAGTGCTAGCTCCACTTCATTGCTCAGCATGACCCCCTTCCTCCACTCCAGTTCATCAGCTTTCAGAGCAGAGCCACAGCTCACCTGAAGTTCACCTCACTCTTATGAATTCTTTCCTCTACAGCTCCTTCCTCTGCAATCTTTGTTGCTCACAATCTTTGCTGCAAATCTCATCATCCATCCCATTCTCAACATTTTTTGTTTACTTTCCTTCGCATTTTCCGTGCAGATGTAATATTTGAAACAGTTTAGGACAGCTACCTATTTCTGTTTTGAAACATGAACATGAGTGATTTCTGTTCAATTCAAATGTAAAGGTCCCCTATTATACTGTTTGTCATCAATATATTAAAGGTCTCAGATACAAAACATGTGTCTGAAGTGTTACCTCGGTTGGTGATTGGCTAATAGTTGCACAAGCCAAAAAAAATCGTGATCATAAAGTGGCCAAAATCTGATCAGCTCATTTTCAGACAGGTTTTTATATAAATGGATCAGGACAAAAAAGTGAGCGAATCTTTTTTCCTGAAACTTTCAGAATCTCTTTACACAGAGGGGACACATGTTAATGTCTAAAAGACATGAAAACGTGGATTTTGCATAATGGGTGACCTTCAAACGAAAAAAAANTCTCTGTACAAACATAGATAACTCTGGAGTCACCGCCAAGATCTGGTTAAACTGACCCCCCCGGGTGACCCCCGGTCAATTAAAGACTCCCCCAGTGTTATTTACTTGTCGATCTGTCATAACTTCATTAACCGCCGTTTTTTTGTTACGTATCGTCAATCAACCATAAACAAAGTCATGTTGAATAAATAAAGTCTATATAGAATATTACAATGAATGACAATCGCAACGTTGAATTCAAATATCATCTTGTATCAACGTGATTGTGGTATAGTATAAATATATGTTTTAATTTCTGTTACTTGTCAATGTAGAGATGAAATGTAGATGTTAATGTGGTCTTATCGTTATCAAATTAAGTGGGAAGTTAATAGCACCATTCAGAGCAGCTTTGCATCCAAAGTTAGGCAGAAAGGAACCTTACCGTTGTCGGAACTTCACAAACAAAACGCGCGATCGCCTGTCGAGCTTTCAGGTCACGTGGCGAGATTACCCAGACCACGCATACCCAGCTGATCTTAGCTGCTTATTGGAATCAAAGCGGGATAAGCGCAGTAAGTGAGTGTTAGCACATATTTAGTATGTAAAAGGTATAAAAAATTGAAAAAGTAAAAATCCCCCGGTGTCCCCCGCAGTCTGCCAGTCACAATGCCCCCCAGGGTGACGGCCGGGGACGGGGGATCTTGGCGGGGACGACTCTGAGATATACCTTATAACTACTTGTTGTCATTATGGTATCCCTGGAAATTATCGTTCGAAAATTTGTATTTTACATGTATACCTGTGATATTAAATACAAGGGAAATGTACCGCAGTACCAGCATTCTATCACTCTCAAGGAATTTTCTCCTCAGGATGCCTACACCTAGTGCCCGGGAGTCGACAAGGACGAGTCTCTGAGACACTCCTTTGAGACAGGACTCGAGAATCCTGGAGGTTTTTGGAGAGACTTAGCTCCTGACTTAAGAGGCTCCAGGACCGGCGAGAGTCACCGGACCCGCGCCGACCCGCTCTCCGGATCCCCCGGGTCGGTTTCCTGACCCTGTTGATGACTCTCTTGCTTGGAGACTCCCTACGTCTACTCCACTCGCCCGCGAGGGACACCGATGACAAGACGTCGGCCCTGCTAGGGAGAGGAGGGTGGGCCGAGGTGAAACGAGGGACAGGGTGAAAAGGGTCTCGTGTAGGTATAAAGGAAAAATTCACGACTGTCTTGTCTCCGCCCGTGACACCCAAGTGAGACCTTTCCGGGTCTCCTCTCGTCTCCACGCCCTCCTTTACCCTTCCTCCTCCTTCCTCTCCCTCCATTCGACCTCAGTATAACGTCAACGACCTCATGAAATCTCATCAGCGACCTCTAAATACCAAACAGATCATTGTAGCATCCCATAATCCCCTCTGTTTCAGCCCTGTTTCAAAAGTGCTGATTCTCTGTCTGTTACTTTAGATGAAGATAAGGAGCCACTCCCCACGCCCCTCTGAGAGATATTTGGTTAAAAAGAACACAATGGTGCTCTAGGAGGAGATTCAGGTGATAAGGTGTGGTGGGGGGGGGGTTACCTTGGTTGGTGATTGGCTAATGGTTACACAATCCAACAAATCGTTATGACATCATAAAGTGGCCAAAATCTGATCAGCTCATTTTCAGACAGGTTTTTATATAAATGGATCAGGACAAAAAGTGAGCGAATCTTTTTTCCTGAAACTTTCAGAGTCTCTTTGCACAGAGGGGACATGTGTTGATGTATAAAAAACATGAAAAAGTGGATTTTGCATATTAGGTGACCTTTAATACATCTGTAAAAATGTTTCTCTCTCACCTACTGAGCTGCAGTTTCCGGTGAATCAACGCCCCCCGGCGATAAACAGGAGGCATGGCTGTTTCGAACCACAGCTGTCCCCTGAGTACAGGAGAGATGGCTGCAGCCGCCTTCAGACAGGAACTGGACCCACTCTCCCCCAGGTAGGAGAGAAGAGTCCCTGAGCCGGATCCCTCACTCACTGCAACCATAACAGAGGACGGGTGGCGGCTGTGGACATAGGCCACCACCTGAAAGAAGAAGATATCCAGGAAGTCGTTAATGAAGGGTAAAATACTGTAAAGCAATTGGATGAACACAATGTTAATTTTAGCCATGCTAAGAGCAACTGTGTGGCAATGTGATGGGTTGCAATTAAAACAAATGTATGGACATGAATGATTCCCAGAAGACGAATCCTAATAATCATGTTGGCAACAGCATTTCAGTTTTAACACTGGTTTATGACCGAATAACAAAACTTCTGGCCCAGCTGTAATATTTATGTTTACTGATAATTAGCAGAGAAGCATGACAATTTTTTAACACTGTAGTGTGTGCGTTGTCAATTGGATTGAAAATAGGCCTTCAACTAAAATAATATGAATTCGATTATTATTGTTGACTGTTTTTTTATATCTATCAATCTATCTAACAAATCGTTTCATCCCAAAAGTCTTATGAACATAATTATCTAAAAACATAATAACCCAAAACTTAATTTAAAAAAAACCCTGTACTTCTTTCTGTACCTGCTCAAGATCAGCTGGGTCTCCAAACTCAGTGAGCCGTGCTGAGGTCAGCGGACAGCCCGCGGTGCCTCGAGCGTGAAACACCACCACGTAGAAGCCCTGACGCACGGCCTGGTGGCACAGCACCTTCAGGTGGGGGGTCATCCCTCCCCAGGACTCAGGGATGAGGAGGAGGACAGGAGGCGTTGTGGTGAAGCAGCCTAGCACGTTCCCCCCGGACCCCGGCTCCTTCCTCCCCTCCCACCTCCTCCTCCCTCCAAACTCACCCAGTCTTGTCCCCACAGCCCAGTCCAGAGCAACGATACCCCCGTCCCTCAGTAACAGATTATCTCTAGTGAACTGTAATGTGTCTCCATGTTGTCCCCACAGCAGGCTGGACAGGGTCTGCAGGTGGGGGTCTCCTCTGGGCCAGGAGGCTAGTCTCGGCCTGGCCAGAGAGCCACAGTGCCGCAGCAGATATGTGGCGAGAGCAGAGGGTTTGCAGATTAGCTGCGGACCGTCTGAGGCCGGACCGGAGCCTGACAGAATATCCTCAGTCCCTGTTTGTATGTTCCTGTCTAGTGGCAGCTCCAGGATCAGGCAAATAAGGACCCAGAGTCTCCACCCTGCAGCAGAGACAGCCAGCCTCGTCCAACAACATACCCTGGGCCAGCGGAGACCCAGAGACAGCAGCAGGAGCAGCAGTGAAGGAAGCAAACAGAACAAATAATCCAATACGAATGATGCCATTGGTAAATAGAGAGATTGCAGTTTATCATACAAGTCCTGTGTTTTCTTCGTTGAGTGTTACTGTGATCTCCTCAGTAACATCTGACCCCCATATTTACAATCCTGACTTGTTGTGCCACAAATCAGTGGGACATTCATGCCCTGTAGGCTGGCTGAAGTTCAGAAAGGTTGTCTTCTTTCTACAGTTTTTGCAAACACAAAAACGAGAACTGGGGTAATGTAAATTGTAGCCTCTCAACTCCTGCTGCTGCTCCACCTCCCTCCATAAATCATTTACTGAAAGCACAAGTTCAGACTGAGCAAACACGCCACATAAATCTGTTCCATTAATGCTAACAGGATTTATTTGACCTTGCCTTATCTGAATTCTTTGGCATCATTACCCCAGTTCAACTGTGATTATGTTTTGGATTGTTGATACAACAGTCCTTGTTATTTTATCTTTAGACTGTTTTAATCTATCTCAATCTATTTGAAGAGGTCTTGAAGTTGCCACTGCACTCTCATCTCATTTTGAATTTTATTGAAGGATAACATTGTTTCATTAGATGTACAAAACTGGGCTGACAGGGACATGTACTGCAAACGTAGGTTTCTCACACAACCTGTTGTCAGAACTGAAAATGAAACTATCAAATGGGAACATCAAAACAACGAAAACTCTGTTTGCTAATTGCAAAACTAATAATAATAGAAAATAATTCCAAGAACTACAGACGCACCCTATCTGTGCCAACCGAACCCCTCCTCAACTTGATAAACCACCTCTCTCTGATCCAACTAGCCAGTTCAGACTGCAGATCTGATGATAACAACATAGAGTCGATCATTGTTCTTTGACCTAAGGTTATGCTGCCAAGTTAAATAACTAGTTTACACGGCATGATGAATCTTTCCTTTTTGCTGTCATCAACAACAACAAAAAAGCAAAGAAGCTTCAGCATCCATATTGGTATTGGAGAAATTGTTCTTCTCAAAATTGGTATTGCCAGAGAATTTTTCAATAGACGCATTCTGAAACTAAACGATATTTGTAATGGCCAATCCGTGCTCAGCACAGAAGTCCCAACAACTAGCCAACCCTTTGCATATCTCTTCATCAGACTATCTCACGTCTTTTGGTAGATTCGATTTTCAGATTTGCACTCGTCCAGTACAATTGTATTATATCTTATAATAAGAAGATATGAAAAACTTCTCCAGGATTTAGTTTCAAGACCCAATGCGTAAACGTGAGCCACTTTAAAGAAAAGTTGGTACCGTGACCCTTTTCGCATGAGGAGATGTCCCCATCCTTGTAACAAACCAGTGATAATGGGGTTCAGCACGCCATATGACAAGTTGTTCTTTGTTAAACTGTTTGTGAGTGTGTGTGCATTTAAAATGATGCCACTGCAAAAATGAATAGAAAAAAGGCAGAGACTCAAGCTACTTGTCTTAGCATTTGAAAGATAGCATTTAAAAAGTAATTAAATATGTTTTCAACTGTTAAGTGATGAGGTCAGAGGAAAGGCAGTATCATCCTTTATCAGTCATTCCACTGCACATACCCTGCTGCCGGGTTCGCCCAGTGCCACAACTCAATTTTTCTGTGGAATAAAAGATAAATATTTTTGAAAGATTTCTACTTAATCAAAAGGCAACAGGTCAGACCAGTCATGCAGTGATGGACTCCTCCCCTGATAACAACCATTATAAATTAAGTTTCTCAACTGCTAGTTTACAAGAGGACCTCAAGACCTAAGGTACAGTAACATCATATCTGATAATTAAATGGGAACAATTAATTTCACATTATTTAGACCACTATTAATTAGTATTTGGTACCAAAAACAATGAGTCACTGTTTTATTAAGTTTAGAATTTTGGAGGATTTCAGAATGTACATCATAATGATAAATGTTTGTTAAATAAGGACCACACTTTTGTAGTCAATTGACCAGAAAAAAACAAATGTTGAATCCATTTTATGTGAAGTTTTTGTTGAAAGTGAAATAATGATGTGTTAGCTGCTATTCTTTTAGTGCTGTAGGGAACTCCTGTTTGGTTGTGGTAAAAAAAAACAGGAACAAGTTATGTATTTGGTTTATTTTCTGATTTAAAATGTTTTTGTGTTTATCTATATAATAAACAATACAATACATGTGCTTTTCTCCAACAGGTTGCGTAGTGATGTTTGGATTGGCAGCTTTGTGTTTCCTGCTTCTGCAGACTGGAGCTTTCGGGTTTGACATATACTTTTTCGGTAGTAGGCCTTTGGTCCAGCTCTTCACTAACTCATGAGGAGATCACTCAGACAGCCGTCCTCAATGCCACCGTGCAGGCGTGTCGCGCTCTGGCCCGGGCGGAGGGCAAATACTTCACTTTCCCTCAGCACACTGACACACTCTGTCACATGATTGTCCTCTTATGATGCTGCTGTCTTTCAAGATTATTTCTCAGCCGCTAGTTCATTCCTCGCAGATTCTTCAGTCTCATCAGCCTCATCCTTCCATCAGGCCCAGTCAACGCCTCCAGCATACTTCCAGTGTCTGACTCCATATGATATTGTCCTGATGCTGTAAGGGTGATGTCCCATGATCACAAAATGACCCCTCTAAAGTCTGAGTGCCAAGGACCTCATATTATGTCTGTCATTAATGTTACATTACCCGTTATAACAGTTTTCTTTCCTTTTTTCTCTTCTCTTAACTGCCTATCACATCCATCGGCGTGACTGGAGGGAGTTCCTTTACCGTAACTCTGTGACAAAGGCTGAATTCAGATTCCTCGTGAGACGGTGTTGAGCAGCCTACAATGCTCCTCCCAAAATCTGTCAGGATGGCAAAGGGCTCGTTGTCTTTTCCTGTTAACACCTGTCTGGGTGTCAGTGCTCTGGGACAGTTATACCCAATTAGGAGTCCGACATCACAGCTGAGGAGAGGTGGCATGTTATCTTTGATTGTTGTTAAGTGAGACAATAGCTTTGCTGTGTCATGAATGGGAATATGATCACGATTCGCAGGAATACAGTCTCTTGTGTAACCATGAGGAAGGTCGATGTGCAAGCAGGAATTACAGTTTTTCTCGATTGCTAACACAGTAAAATTATACATAAAGCACAATTATTTTAACTGACACTCAAAGAGCAAAACATCGGCTCAAATCTCCAAAACTCTAAACACGTTTTCAGCTTTTCACACAATTTGCAAATCAACTTGGCACTTTTTGCAAACCACTGCACACGTTTCTCCACGTAAGACACAGGAATCTGACATAAAGTCACGTGTTAGCAGGTTTAAAACACTGATATTCAAAATGCCTCACACATGGACCAATGATCAAGAAACACGTTCCACCTGACCAAACACCTGATAGCATAATTGTTGGCTCATCAATCAGGATATTAGCACTATAAAAAGACCACAGGTGAGTACTTTCTTACAGCAACAATGGAAGCCAACATGGAAGCAAGAGCAAGAGGAAGAGGAAGAGGAAGAGCAAGAGCAAGAGCAAGAGCAAGAGCAAGAGCAAGAGCAAGAGCA
>NW_011338627.1:95560-120030 GCF_000735185.1 Notothenia coriiceps
GTTCGAATGACCCATTTGCTTTCGGGGTAGCCCTATCTTTTTCTAGGGCCCTCTGTGTGGAGCTGTCAAACTCGACCTTAACGCCGCTTACAGCCGGCCAACTAAAGTTGTTCCGTTCACGTTGTCATTTTTAGACTCCTCTTGTGAATCCAAAAGCTGCCAGGCTTGGCTGTTTTCGTTTCACCATATTTTTTATTACAAAGCCAGAGTTAAAAGAATATCAATATGAACATTTTAAACCATAGCAACGTAAGTAGCATAAAGAATGCAGCGTCGCCACGTACAGATGGCAAAACCCAGAAATATTCACAAATATAAAACAATCAAACTGTAATGAACAATGACTATTATTTATTTCAAAAACTTTTATTTACAGGAACTCAACATTTCTAATCTGTGTGACACAAATATGCACCATTTTTTTGGGGCTCCCCCTATTTATCTCAAAGTCGGCCTTCAGGGTAGCCCCCCTCCCCCCCTCTTTAGGGGAGCCTAGCTCTCCCTGGCTCCCCCCCATTTCGAACAGTGTGTATAGGGTATGCACTAACACATGAAGAGGGTTCCAGTTTGGCTCATTGGCATTGCCGAGGTGCCCTTGAGTAAGGCACCGGACTCCAACACTGCTCAACAGGCTGTAAAGTAGCCTCTCACTGCTCCTTTGACAAGGATATGGTCTACATTTCACTGTCTAAATAATACAAATAGTACACAATAAAAAGATGATATCATTCAAATCTTCCTCCTCCTTACCAACTAGTTGTAGTTGCCTTTGTCGAATAAAAGTGAACCCATAGACAGACAAAACTCAAATTGTTATTGTACCGCCACTGACAAACTACCCATTTTGCTCTTAAATTATGAGCACCCTCTGTTTCTAGCTAAGGTTTTGTAGGATGTTAAAGGCGTTCTTTGTGTGTGGCAAATGTGCAAATATCTGCATTCTACAAAAGAGAATTAGCATTTTCTGTTTAGCTCGCATGTGAATATGCATGTATGAGAGGAAGCTTGTGTTGTTGTGGTCTCTGCTGTATGTGTGTTGTGGGAAAGACTTTGCATCCAGCACTCTTTCTTCTGTGCACACTTTGAACACGGCTGCATACATACAAAGTAACATCATCACCAACTCCCTGCACACATCCCCTTCTAGTTCTCTCCTCTGTGACCTAGTAAAACATCCCATAATCTCCCTCATTATTGCTATGCCGGTGGTGTCGTCACTTCCAAGGGCTCTTCCCCATCTCCCGACCTCTTGGGCAACCCTGAGGGTGACCTGGAGTTGAACCATCAACCCTTTTCCCATTAGGATCAATACTGAGATCTGAGCGGCCCCGCCAAGGCGCCTAAATCCCACTGAGCCAGCTCCGGCATACTGATGCGTGTGTGTACGCTGGGTGGTTAGGGGAGGAGGGCAGAGAGAGAGAGAGAGAGAGAGAGAGAGAGACAAGAACACATTATATAGGACCGCCTATCCTTTTGAAACAAAGAAGAGGTAGATTCCTCAGGCAGAACCGTGGGGTGGGAGGGATGGGAGGGATGGGAGGGATGGGAGATGAAGTGGGTGTGCATATAACACATGTCTGTATGTCTGCATCAACCTTGTGGAGGGGTGGGGGGTGGCGGGTGAGAGAGGGAGGTGACATTTGTTTAGTGAGGTGATTCTAAGGTCAGACTTTGAAGCTTTTGTAGGATTTTCTTTTTTAGTTTTTGGTACTTTTCTCATGTTTCCCTTGGCAAGACCAAGGACAGACTGATAATTGGTGCTGCTCTCTTTCAGTTATATGTGACAGTTTGTGAATTCAAAATGTTCAGTAAACAGTAAAGTTAGGGTTGTAGTGCAGACAAATATAGTAATTTTACCTAAAAAAGAGTCCAAGGACATTTACAGCTGACACTTTAAAGTCTAACAGTGCCAAGAGTTGAACAAAGACCAGACAGATAACAGAAAGAAAAATACAACTAAAAATCACTTCTGATATATCTGTTAGTAGCCACCAGCAAAACATTTGCCAAAAATCATGTACGACTAAATGCCAATATAGGGAGAGACTTCCGAGAGTTATTGACCGCAGAATGTGAGAACATGTGACAATAAAAATGACATTCATACCTGCCTCAAGTACCGCAAGGATCCATTCTGCAGAAAGTGCAGTGTTTTTGTGGCTTGTCCATTTCTGGGAAGACACAGTAAAGCTGTTTCACATGAGTCTCCTCGCTTCAGTAAACAGGTTCATTGTAGTTTATGTGAAGTTTTATGAGACACTTTAATGCAGTAAAAACAGGGTGATTTGTGGAAAAACGCAAGTCACTGTTGATTACTTCTGTTTTAAAGTCAAAGCACAACCACCCGTCACTTGTCTCCTATATTTCTAAGTCTTCATTGCAATACAGAGCATGTCCTATTCAACAACATATTTTATTTTTAAATTGTAAAAAAATATCACTTTCCACTTTTCTTTTCTTGGTCAGTTTTCAAAGTGTAACATGTGCCTGTTGTCAAACGGTTAGTAATGGACTGTTTATTAAATTGAAAATTAAATATAGCACTTAACTGTCTGTGCGGCACATCAGTGTCATGCATGTCATAGAGTTATGTTAAATTGTATTGTCCCATAAAATCAAATAAGTTAATATATTTCACACAAACTCTACACTGTATTGCTTTTATTTTACCTCCCTCCTCACCCCTCCCCCATCTCTGTTCTGTTTGTGTCTCTGCAGTTTAGTCCGTGCAACATGAACACAGTACTGAAGGGCACCTTCAATGTGACTCTCAACAACCCTCTGGGCCCTTGTTGCTCCCCCTCATGTGGCCCTTGGACCTTTAAGTACCTTCAAGACCATTAACACTGTAGCCCCCAACACCTTTAATGCCACCCATACTTCATAAAGCTCTTTGTGTGTAAAATATAGGGGGTGAAAGGTGAGTAGGGTATAAGGTCAATCTTGGGGTCATCACGTTTCAATTCATGAATTCCCAATTTCCATGAATATTTATGGCTCTACCCATTTCTGTTGAATGTCTAATGGATAATGAGTGAGCTTATTTTCAATAATTCAATTGTGACTTTATTAAGCTTATAAATTAAATAAACAGAATTGTGGAGCGTTCTTGATATGGCAGTAGTAAGATCTATTGTAATTCAAATGAAATGCTAGGGAGTTTTTTATTTGTATGTTTTTAGCCATAATGGAAAACATCACTGAAGCATTTCATATATATTATGTGTGTGTGTGTGTGTGTGTGTGTGTGTGTGTGTGTGTGTGTGTGTGTGTGTGTGTGTGTGTGTGTGTGTGTGTGTCTGTCTGTCTGTCTGTCTGTCTGTCTGTCTGTCTGTCTGTCTGTCTGTCTGTCTGTCTGTCTGTCTGTCTGTCTGTCTGTCTGTCTGTCTGTGTGTATGTGTACGTGTGTGTTTGTGTTAGTTGATGCGTGCATGTGTGTGCAGGCCCAAACGTTGGGCTATCAAATAGAAACAGACAGTAGATCCCTAGAGCTGTTGTTTCATTAATAATATTCAGCAAGTGATTGAAATTACCCTCACAGTTAATTTCATAGTTGATTTACAAATTAGAGCAGCTAATAACTTGTGACTTTTTCAAACCTACATTTATTATAGCAAACTTCTTAGAGGGAAACTTTTTCTTCTGTTGGTGTTTCAGGCAGAAATTTGAAGCAAGATGACAGTCTCAATTAAAATTCTATTGGTATGAATATTGCCTGAATTATTTTTGGAAGTGTGTTACTCTAAGAAAGACATTGAATCCAAATCAAAAGTTGCAATCTGTGATGAAAAAGACAAATATTTGAAATGATGGGAAGGCTTGGCTATAGAGGTTTGATACTTGTTGGTAGCGCTGGATCACATTCCTAAGGCTTGATTTGAACTCGCACAGTCTGCATCTTGACTTCCTGAGCCCTGGCTTGTCCGAAATCATGTTTTATTTAATGACAATAAACAGGGCATGAGACTCGAAGAAAAAAATGCTATCAAAATTAGCAAAAGATCCGTAGCTATACATTATTGCTTAACATGCATAAATGCTTAAGCCATTATGTATTTCTGCTGACTACCAGAGAAACAGGTGTGAAAGTGATATTGAAAACTAAACGTATAAACCACACACACACACACACACACACACACACACACACACACACACACACACACACACACAAACACATTATAAATTACTTACAGGGAAGAACAATCAAACCAAACAAAGCAACTGCATGCGAAAGTATAACCCGCTCTTATAACGTTACATTTCTTTGGTACATTTCCCGAGCCTTCAGCTCCGAGACTATCTGTCATTCAAGACTTTTCACCTCTTTGTAAAGAATCAAATTAGGGGAAACTAAACTAACTATCAAAACTAATGAACAATCATTGCAAAAAAGCCATTTGGGAAGTATTTATTCTGTGTACTTTGACTTTTTAGTGTAGCCCATGTCCCATCTATAAAGGGACGGGATATATGTCATGCCAGCTGACAGGACCATACAGATGTTTTGGCTTACATTTTTAGGAACTTTCAAGTCGTTTATCTCTATATGTAGTCTATCCCTCAAACCTTTGGAAATAAGCTTTTTTTCTTTATTGCAGATAGGTAGAAGTACAAATCTATACAACATAACTTATATCTCATATAGCTGTAATATGAGGCTTCAGCAAGCAGCCAACTGGGATAGGTCTGTGAAATTTAATTTAAATTTGGCAACGCAGTGAATGCCAGAAAAACTGAAGTGCTGCAGTAGCCAATCACGGTACCATCGAGTTGGTGAAAGAGTACAGTACATATTTCTGCCTCTTGATGCCATAGGACAGGGACCAAACTATTTTAGCGCACAAAATAGAAGTGAAAATCCATCAATCTCTCATCTCTCAGCAAGAAATATCAAAGTAATGCTTAAAAACTAAGAAAGATTTGCATTACTGTAACGTGATGATATGTCTTTTTGATTATCCTATACTTCTTGACTATCCCTGACCTTGTACATCTGATATCAGAGAGGCAGGGACATCTGGCTATGAGGAGGTGATGCTGGTGTGTCGGACAGCACTAGCAGTTAACCTTGAAGAGTGTACATTTATTCTACACATCTCTGCTTATCACTCACTGTAAATCAGCTATTCATGGCTGTGTGTGAATGTGTGTGATCCTAGTCCTATAGAAAAAGAACGAAGGCAACAAGAGGCATAAGCAGAAGCTGCACAGATGCAGGTAGATCTGGTTGGTCATATCTGATTTGAAATAACCTTTCCAATTGAATGTCCCCCTCCTCCCCCCTCCTTACTTCCTGTGTTGTATCCCTCCACATCCTGCTTAGATCAAAAATATTTTCGGTCAGCGTCAAAAGTAACAGGTTCAATGGAGCGCCATGTCTGTGATTGTTCCTGTGGGCCTTTTAGCCTAATGAGATGTTTAACCCCTATCATTATTCAGCTGGGAATGGAGCAGAGGGAGATGGAGGGGGGAGAAAAGGAAGGGGGGCTGCAGAAGGGGGTAGTAAGATGAGGGTAAGATATAAAGCAAAAGGGAGACAGAAGAAAGCAAAACAAAAGGGGGGTTAAAGGAAAAAGACAAGTTGAATATGGAGAAAATATGGGAGATTGTTTGGTCAGAGAAAATGACCAGAGGGATGAAAGAAAACGAGAGGCAGAGGAGGAAAGAAAGGCAGAGAGGGAGGCGAGAGAGCCTGGTGTTATTTATGCCTCCCTCGGCACTCGTCTTTACCTTTTTTCCCCCCACGAGCTGTTTTACATCGGCGATCTAATTAAATCAAATAAATCACAATGAGCACGAACACACACACAAGTACACACAGCCACAACAGCCCCTCCTGATTCTGGGATTGTGAACATCTCCTCCCGTTACCCACTCTGCCTGGGATTGAATAAATCTCGATTATGGTGCATTACACGGCACATCATTCATGTTGTTTATAGGTCTAAAATATGCAAACAGACCAGGGGCATAAAAGTGATCGATGCTTGAATGGGCTCTTTTTTCTGTTCAGTTCTCATCCCTCACGCAGTACCGAGCACCGTCAATTAGAGATGTCATGAGAGGGATGAAGACATATTGTATTGTGTCCTTACTTTTTCCCCTTGTGATGCCTATTTTCATTGTCTTTGTGCCCAAGCATCCACAAGGCATTTTTATTACCTCATTCTCTAAAGCACTATGTCTCTGTCTTAGAGCCATTGCTAAATCTAATTATCTCTGCCAAACCTTGAAGTCCTCCCTGTGAAATCTACTGATAATTGTAAAACAGAGGTAAGTTGATCAGTGTTTTTAGCGGTTACAGTCTGTAGTACAGGAAGTGCATGCAAACATCTAGCAGCTGTTAAAGCTGCAGATCCTTTCCAGGAAATAACCGCTCCTGGGAGATAATTGTTTGTGCATATGTTATCCAAATAGGTTGTGAGCAAATGTATAATTTTGTGGCCAAACCAAGCATGAAATTAGAATTCTGTTCCATAAGAACAATGTTTTTGTCTTTTAAAAAGACAAAACTACACATTTTACCTTATAAATACATACTTGTGATGGTTTTATTTAATTATGTTTGTTACAATATGTTCTGTATTTCCCATGGCTGATTTAATTTCCAGCAAAGACATTTCAGTGGATTTTCACATAAGTTGGCATTTATTTCAAACCATCCGATGCCTTTTAACTGGATTCCCATGAAAGCAATTAAATTGCGACAAAAATAGGTCGTTTGTGGGTTTGAAGATGTAAATGTAGTGCTTTGTTATAATAAATCTGCATTTTAACTCACTGTCACTAAGTATGGGCCGTTATACCTTAGACATATAGTACATCAAAATATTCTTTATTCATTTTTTAGTGTGTATGGTTTCTGATGTTATCCTTTGTTTAAATATACATGTTATGTTGTTTTTCTACTGGTTAGGGTTGGGTTTCGTTTCAGAAGCTTGCAGCTTATGTTTGACATATTTTACTTATTTCAGCAGACAAGTTTGGAGAAGGTTGCTCTAATGTGCACAGACCATCAGACATTTCAATGAAAGCTTTATATTCTGTCATATTTTGGTCTGTGAGAGGTGGAACATACTGAGCATGTAGATGGACATTGGAGTAGTTGAAGGAGGTTTGACCATTTGTTATGAATTATTTGATATTTTCTTTCCATTGAAAATGTATTGTAAACTACAGAGAAAGTCATTGGTGAAACTATCCAGAGGTCAAAGCATTTTTGTCAATTCTCTGCTGACCTTTATACCTTATTGTGTCAATAAATGCAAATGTAAAGTGCTATATTTAGCCACAATCATCTCGAGATGACAGCTCCACACTCGCAACCACAGCTCGGTGAAAGCCAGATTAGCTTGTATCTTTAATTAAAGGAGATGTACAGTATGGTGCAGAAGAATCAATGTGGGGGTTAACAAGTGCTGACTAGGGCAGAAGAGACAGCGGTGTTTCATTTAGACACAGTCAGAAGAAGGAGACAGGGTTACAATCACTGCTGAACTCCTCCCTGCATCTCTCCACCTTGAGGCCTGGAGCTGCTGTTGATAATCATATGTTAATATACTGTAGTGCACAAGGGTATTATGGGTATTTCATGTTTTGGAGCTTGTCAGCTATTTGAGGGTTTCGCAGATGGATTTTACTAGCCAATTACTCCTGCTCCTGAAGATAAAGGTTTTAGAAAACATGCAAGTGTGCTGTATATATAATTGAAAGTCATCTCAGATGCGCAAAGACTGTTTCTCTATCACTCTTACATGTAACTGTAATATCCTGAACACTTTCTCAAGTTTTGTTGTTGCAAGTACATACAGTAGAGCAATATTTTTGGATTATTAAAGTAAATTATGTAACCAAAAATCTCAACTACAAATTAAATATATATTTATACACTTGGCTGCTCTCATTATTATTCACCTTCCTTCTAACAAAACACACATTATCTAGGAATGGTTTTATCAAAAAAGGTTTTCCCTTTTCTATCACACAGTCTGCCCCCACTTCCTCTCCCTTCACTTTCCGCATAGCTATAGTTACTGATCAATTATTTAACTCCTGTGTTGAGACACACTTAGTCCCTCAGTTGGGAGTCTTTAACGCCTTTCCAGTATATTTTATTTGCTGGCCCCATATTGGAGGGTAGAGAAGTATACAGCAGTGACGCATTTATCACTGACAATGTTAAGCAAACAGTAGCAATACATGTTTACATCACAGTATTGAGTTACCAAAAAATGTCCTTTGGGCTCTTTTCTCCATCTTCCAGGAAAAGCTAACTATGACTATTATACTCACACAGTTCGAAACATTTTAGCAGAGCTGCTAACCTGAAGTAATTACCATCTTTGTGATGTCCCTGATGGCCATCGTGCAGCTTGACTGGATTCTTGGGAACTGCTCAGACATAGTGATCACTGAGGGAGAACAGATTCATTAAGTCCACACACTCACACTTTTACAACTGTCCTGTACATTAAACCAATGCATATAAGACATCATTTATCATAAAGCTTGTATGAATGCCTTTTTTTGTTTACAGGTGATGGACTGCTGTTATCCTTTCTGTCCATTCTGTTATATTCAATTTGAAACAATTAAGATGGATATCTAATGCATGCCCCTGTTTTTCAGCATCTTGGGTAAGCAGATAGAGTAATTTGATGTTGACGTGAAACCACACTAAAAAGCATTATTGAATTAATAATTTGAAATATCAGTAATAAAAGATGTGTAACAGCACACATACACAGGCTGCATTCCACATCCTTATGTGGTGCATGCATACACATTTAAAAGAGAGTAAGGGAAATATTTATCATAAGAGATAGTTAACTTTTTATCTCAAGATCATTAAGTGTTTGACACCTGAGTCTTAGTGCAAGAAAAAAGCTTACCACACTTACCGTTTGGGAATTGAGGAGATGATATAACAGATTTGGTTCTGCAGTTCAAATGAGGGAAACAGCGCCTCTCTGATAGCTGAGTGGTAACGGCTGTTCAGTGTGTGTGGTCAAACACGGTACTGCAGTCTGACCGACGTCTGTCATCCCAAGAGACCACAGGTGAAGTCGGCGTTATTTCAGTGAAACAAACCTGGCAAGGTAGTGTCGAAAAGTTTCATGCAGTCACTATCACACAGCTTCGAAATTGACAATGAATTATAGGAAAAAAGGGTATAAAACGGTATAAATTAAGTTTCTTTGAAGCGAGTTATACTGTAAAAAAATAACAGCAACATTTTATTCAACATTTTAAACAACCGGGGGTTGGCTTGTTTCCCACGTGTTCGGAGTATTATTAAGCTAGCAGCCATGAAGAGAGAGGACATGAGGGCTTTGGAGGCAAACAAACATTGGATATTATGGACTTTGACCATTGCATCTCCAAATGGGCCACTTCATATGCAGACAAAAAGGAGACTACACTTCGACGTCAAATAAAGTAAGTCAAATTCAACCTTGTCTATATGCACGTCTGTCTTGTGTTTTTTTGCAGGTTTCTTTGCTGAAGTTGGCTTATTTACTCTGTGTGGCTTTACTGTAATGTTAATGCTAATGAGCTGTTGTGTTGTAGCTGCTTGCTTTACACAGACATTTCCCCAATGTTGCATTAATTGGTTGTTGACTGTGTTTGTGAATGACCTTGTGCAGGTCTGCTTGATGCTTCATACTTGAATGAATGTATATCATAACATATCATATCAGGAGTTGTGTTTTGCATTACATCTGCTTTTTTAGACTTAGCTCTCCATATCTTTGGAGTATTGCTTTGTGATACAGTATACTATACAGTATAATTATTATGCTCCTTGGTCTTGGAATGACCTTCAATCACGCCTCAAACTGACGGCACTTGTCTCTATAGCATGTTTTAAATGGAAGTTGGTCAGAAGTCCTTACCACCAGCTGCTCTTGCAGTAATAAGTAGTGCCTTTCTTGCTGTCCTAATGTGCACAATGTAGTAACTGCTCTTTTCGTCTTTTGTTATGTTCTCTGTATTTTATATGTTTGTTTTATGTGTTATGTGTAACGTTGCTGCCTTCTTGGCCAGGTCAGCATTGTAAATGAGATGTTATCTCAATGCTTTTTATCTGGTTAAATAAAGGTTAAATAAAAAAAAAAATTAAATAAAAAATTCACTCAAGACTCATTCCAACTTTAAAATGTTACACATCTTTCTGACATTATTCGTGTAAAACAATTTTTAAATCTGATTCTTACTTTTAGAGATATTAAACATTGTTCAGACCTTGTTTTAGAGGTTTTCTTCACATTTTAACATTAACTAGAGTGCGTGATGTCACAGCTAGAGGGTAAGAAATCTTGAAATGTGCCTTGATATTTTTTTTTAAAACGGCCATAATTCCCAAACCCTACATTCTTGAAACATAATTTTTCATGATAAACGTAGGAAAACATCTCGTAGCTTGAAAAATGGAAAAATTATGTTTCAAGAATGTAGGGTTTGGGAATTATGGCCGTTTTAAAAAAAAATATCNCTGTCTGAAAATGAGCTGATCAGATTTTGGCCACTTTATGATGTCATAACGATGTTTTGGCTTGTGTAACCATTAGCCAATCACCAACCAAGGTAACCCCCCCCTCCCCCACCTTATCAGCTGAATCTCCTCCTTGAGCACCATTGTGTTCTTTTTAACCAAATATCTCTCAGAGGGGAGTGGCTCCTTATTTTCATCTAAAGTAAAAGACAAGATCAGCACTTTTGAAACAGGGCTAAAACAGAGGGGATTATGGGATGCTGCAATTCACGATCTGTTTGGTATTTGGAGCCAAACATTTCAGAGACATGTTTTGTATATATTTGAGGCCTATTATATAATGATGAAAAACAGTATAATAGGGAACCTTTAAATCATTGTATCAAAGTGTATGACTGTAATCATCAGGGTTGATGTATGGTGTATATGAGGAATATGGTTAAGAGCACAGCCATGGAAAGATGTGAACCGCTGTGTTTAAGGATGTGAGTGTGAGTCTGAGGCACAGAGAGACAGAGATGCAGTGCAATCTATCTGGGAGAGACAGGTCTGGGGATTTACTCCACACTGAGCTTAGCTCTGCGGGGGGCCCAGGAGCCTGGAGACACTTCCTGCTGCACCACTGCATGATGAAGAAGGCAATTTCAAGTTAAACTCTTTTTGTGTATGTAATATACAAGAGAGAACTGGACCGAGGTGCAAGTATATATGTCCAAATATGCATAAATAGTGGGTGATAGATGGAAAGGGAGAAAGACTTATAAATAATAAATATCATTAAGAAAATAGGAAAACAATCCCTTCATTCCTTGCCCTACTGTTCATACATGCAACTTGTACTTTGTGACAAAATGCTTCATAAATAATACAATATTTCACAGCACTTCTGCTAGCTATTTAATTATAGTAACTTAGTTTTTGTTTCACAGTGCAGATCCAATACTGCAGGAAATGAAGCAAGCTATTCCCGGATCAGTGAGTGTCTGATTAACCACAGTGATATTTGTACAAATGAAAAAACTAACAAACTGAATGTTGTATCATGTATTTTGACTACGTGGTCGCTCTTGTAGCAGGGATCCAGAGTGTTCATTCTCTCTGTTGATGCAGATGGAACCAAAATCAGGCATAATTTGGGGTGTCAGGCGGTAGAAGAACATGAATGACAAGATGTTGAGAGGTCTGATGCACACTCCTTGGATGCCGAATGCTGCCTGTAACAAGTTTTCAAGCTAGCCTGTCGCCTGTCCCCTGTTTCGACTGACGGATGGTTGACATTGCAGGCAGCTTCTTTTTGTCTTTCATTCTGTGCTGATTGTCAAAGTAATAATACTTATTATGTGCGCTGTTGGACCAACTATGAATCACAATTTCTGACTTAGTAAAATGATGTGTCCTGCATTGGGGTTTTAAAAAAATATTTTTATGTTGTTGCAATTTTGAATACCCATATACTGATACATCTGCAACAAGCCAATATTCGTCCAGCTCTTGGTCCTTCCACTGTTCCAACTATCATCCTTTTGGTTTGGTACAAATAAAACCTAAATTCACCGAGTTAGATGTGAAAATGTGCCAGCTCTCTAAATGCTGTCTCTCTCTCTGCCCACTGAGCAGCTGTCCGCTGATCAGTGACTCTCACTCACAGACCATTACGTTAGCAAAGTAAAATGCCATCTACTCAGCCAATCTCAGATAGCCGATATATCCTTGGCCAACCATAGCAAGCATTTTAGTAAAGTTAACAACCACTATGTTAGAGATACTGTATCTATAGCAGCACCGAAAAATCACTCAAATAAAACATATTTTACTGCAGTCCCTACAGGACCAGTTACTGAAACAAATCCATACTTTATTTATCATGTTTACCAACCTTAAACGGAAGTCAGTTTCAGCGTTTTCAGTTTCTGTTTGTATCTCTGTCGCTGCTGGTGTTATGGAACGGGGCTTATATAAAGTATGTTGTGTGGGAGGTAGAGCAGAAAAAGACAACTGGTCAAAGAGTGAAAGGATCGCTTCCCTGGTCACATCATTAAATATCCAGGTGCCCAAGAACACCTGGCTGGGGGTGAACACTGGGTGGTCCCACATCAGCTATTATTATTGCAAATGCTGTGTTACAGCTGGTTGGGGTAGTAAAGGGCAGATCCCATATCAGATCATTAATGCCTCCTGCAGGGCTGAAGCAGAAATATGGGGAGGAAGTGAGGAGGAGAAAAAGGGCATGAGCTAAGGACCCAGAAGGGGATGTCTCTTGAAAACTCATTTCGCTCCCCCTTTCCTATCCTCTTATCTCCTATTCTCTAACTTTCAGTAAGCAAAACACTCATGACCTATTAGCCTGCTGCAGGATTGTGAACATATGGATGGCAGAATATCTCTACGGTTTGCAAGGTTCGTCTTCATAATGTTAATGTATAGTTGCTTCTTGTGTCACAGGACTGGGCCTTCTGTTCACAAAAGGACAAGAACACAGTAAAAGGGGGAAGGCCATGTGTGCAGGACCGCACTGTCGCTTGAGAAAAGCAAGCGGGAAACCAGCCATACGCAAGTACCCAATGCTCAGATGAAAAGTTGCCCCAAATAAAATAAAGAAACACAAAGGGATGCTTTTGTGGGTAGTTTAAGGCACGGGTGAGACAATGATATATGATCCACAACATCCAGCATGGGTAACATATCGTTGGATTTTGAAGGCTTTTGAGACACAGAAACACTGTATATCAGGTCATAACTATAGGAAAAGATTACAGATACTCCAACTGGCAAAGATTCATCAACAATTATTAAATGAACAGTAGAGATACAGCATTTAGGTCACAAAGTCATCCACCAGAAAAAGGTTTGCCTGTATGCCTGTGTTAGTGGAATGCCTTTATTGACATCAAAAAGATTTTTCCATGGAAAGTAGAGCTAGGTTCCACTTTTGAGCGTGAGCCCGCTGCCGTAGCATCTTAGCTAAGTATTGTTATTGTTAGTCCGACCATTGACCAATACTTTGTCTTCTTATGTACTCATGCACATTCTTCTGTATATTATGCATGCCCAATATAACCTGCATTCACATGTATCCTCACAAGTGTATTCTGTGTTGTAAGCTTTCATTTAGAAATCATTTTCATAATTATACACATGTGCTTCCTTCTATCAGAAACCCAGTTTCAAATTCAAAAAGAGTAATTGCACAATTTAATAAACACCCAAATAATTAAGACGCTTTAATAGGACAAGCATTGACTTCTAGCTAACATACATGAGTGACTACAGCTGCATTTATATTGGAAAAAAGCTTAAAATTGACTTGGCTACAAATGCAGTAAAATCCCTTACAGTGCTCAGTGGGGGTCAATGAATGTGCGTGTGAGCAGGTGTGAGTGACTCACGGTAAAGATGGAAATAGAGAGAGAAAGTAAGAGGAAGAAAGGGGGAGGGGGGTTGGAAAAGAGAGACATCAATCTTCTCTGTGCCCTCCTGTGGTCTGGGGTACCTGTCCTGTTTCTGACATCAACAAAGCCAAGCCTTCTGGGTAGTAATCAATCAGTCACACTCCGACAAGCTGGCGGAACTGAATGGGGTGTGTGTGTGTGTGTGTGTGTGTGTGTGTGTGTGTGTGTGTGTGTGTGTGTGTGTGTGTGTGGTGGTGTGTGTGTGTGTGTGTGTGTGTGTGTGTGTGTGTGTGTGTGTGTGTGTGTGTGTGTGTGTGTGTGTGTGTGTGTGTGTGTGTGTGTGTGTGTGTGTGTGTGTGTGTAAGTGAAGGAGGCACATTAGCCATGCAAAAGATGAGTAGCAGCAGAGATAATGGAGTGTGGAGTGTTGGGTATAACTAAGAAAGGCAAGTGAGGTATGTGTGTGAACAAAGACAGTTCGAACAAATTCACAACACATATAATAGTACAGAAAAAAGTGACAAATTACAAAGAAATAAATCACAATTTTAAATGAATGTTAAGTTTGACACACATTTCCTCAAAAATGTAGTGGCTGTATTCTCTGAGTGACCTTGGTTGTCATGTAAGTCAAGAGGCCATCTTAAAAACTCAACCAAAAGATGTGCGTTACTGAAAGATGAACGACAAGAACTACTTTATTACAAAACGTTTAGAGGGAAGCATGATTTGAATTGAAGCCGATGTCTATAAATACCTGCTCCTAATGGCCCACACCGATTAGATTACCCATCATTTATCATTGTTGTGTTAGGAAAAGTTGAACACACAGTTTATGCACACTTGCAGGTGGGTAATAAGTGAGCAAAGATGGATATTTAATTATTCCAGCTCTAACCTAACCAAATTTGACTGACTTCACAATTGTTAAATAAACAAAAGAGCAGTCGTGACTCTTCAAAATGTTTTATTTTCTTTAGCACAATAGATTAAAAAAATGTGTATCTCAAATTGCAATTGTCTTCTTATGACACTTTACACACTGGCAAACCAACTTTAATAGTGCATACCGCTACAAACGGTAATACCAGCTGATCGCTATCCCTAATTGTTCACACCTAAGCACAACCATGGTTCATTGACGCATGTGTTATCACTATCATCATGTCTGATTAGACCTGTTCCTATGAGAGTGTATTTAAAGACCTGCCCATTGTAAAAAAAACACTATTTTTATAGGCATTTCTTTCACAGATGATAAATTGACTCTCAAAGTATGAAAGCACAGGTGTGACTAAAAGTGTTAACAATGGATTCAATTCAAGCAGTAAGCCATTCAAGTGGCCTACCAAATAAAAATGCTGCTTCACAAACAAGATCTCGTGATTCCTTTCTGCCTCTCACTTCGTCTCTTGATCTAGGGAGAGCTTTTTTATTACACTATAACTTTTCTTTATCCATAGCTCCAATTCTTTTCTGTTTTTTTCCTTCACTACAGTTTTGTCTTTTAAAAGAATGTGATCAATGGGTCTCTAGGTTAAGAGACCAATAAAAGAAAACTATAAAATAAATGGAAAGTTAAAGTTTGTTTCAAGTTCAAAAGATATTAGCGGTTGTCAGATATAGCCTTGTGTTCCGTTGAGAGATGTCAGTTCAGATGTTTCCCGAGGTCTCCTTAAAGCCTTCATCTACCATTGGGACATCGGACCTCCCAACAAAGCAAAACAATAAACTGGTCGTCGTAAATCACCAAGGATTTCTATTGAATTAGCTCCGCAGATTAAATCTAGCATAATTGGTTAAATGCATTATGTTGATTAAGCGGTTCCGCTCGCTGTAATAAAGTAACAACAAGGAGAGCAGATCTTTGTTTTTCTGTTTCTTTCTTCCGTCTTCTGTACTGAGAAATCTTTACAAATGACCTGACAAATTAGATTTGGTTTCCCCTTCCTCCTTTTACTGCCAGTCTCTCACTCGGTTCTCATTTTTGATTGTTCTTCCATTCTCTTTGCAGGCTTCTGGTAAAAGCTCCATCTACTGCCACCCCATTATATCTCATTATCTTCCTCTATCTTCTGATGCATAGGCTTTTAGGAATGGGAAACTTTGCGAAGTACGATAAAGTGTCTGTTCAAATTAAGAAAATTACGTTATTATTCTCTCTAATCAGTACTCCTTCATCAGTGAATGCTACTCACATGCCGCCTGTATTTAAAGGAATGCTATTGTGCTCAGAATAATGCCCTAATTACTGAGCACCTTCTTTAAAGAAGCCACTCAATCTTTTATCCCACGACTCAATTACTTTCTGCTACAGACAAGGAAAACTATTTACTGTCAAACACCTTTCTCATCAGAAAGTGGCAGAGCGAGTCTTTCCTCCACATGTTTCGTACTAGGCACATAAGTTGTGGCGTGAGTTTATGCAATTACATTGCAGTATGAGAAACCTCTGAACATTTGTTGTTATATGTGTACCAAACTGTGACACTAAACCGATTGGATCAACACGTAAGGTTATTAAGTGATGTATCCATCTAAGTAACTGCTGTGTTTTGCTGTGTTTCGCTGTTAATGCGAACTGCACTCTCTCCTGCTGCTTCATCTTAAATGATTTCCACCCGCGTTTAGAAGTTATGTAAAAAGCTGCAGGTACAAGGCACTATTTTCACACTCTTTTTGAAAGACATAAAACATGATCAGAATAAACCCAAGCTTTTACTGCCCTGTCCCGTTTAATGTTAGAACCCTGTATTGAATGGAAGCCATAAATGCACTTCCAAAGTTGTGGCAGTCTGAGCATCTGTGACTCTAAGCCTTTTCTGATCCAACTTTTACTACTCAGAATAAATGAAATATTCTTACAACTCTTACAAGGGGCTTTGATAGTGTGTTGCCCAGCAACATTAGCAATGGGAGCTGTTGGGCTATTTGGCATTTGAATGCCAGATAAATCTATTGTTTCACGAGCCAGCATTTAAGGCAAGTTCTGGCTTTCAGCTCCAGATGTCTCTGCATGGATGGTCATAGATGATATAAAAACATATGTTCTCTTTCATATTGGTTATATGGTTCAACGACATAGTTTAGTGAGTAAAGTGGCCCTGCTATTGCCAGGTTTGGGACAGCCATGCTTTAATGTAAGCCACATTATAAGAGCATCCACTAAATGTGGACATATGTTATGTTAATGTACTTGTACTAATACTTAATGTACTGTTAATGTAATGTGCTGCTAAATGAATTACAACATTTGTACAACCATTTCTAACTGTCTTTGGGGCATGAAACATGTTCAGCTTCCTTAGGCAATTAAGTTATAATTTATTGTAAATGCAGTGAAAATAACCCCATAATATGCGAACATGGAAAGGTTGTACACTTCTCAAAGCAAATGTTTGTATGAGTAATTTACTGAAGCTCTATTAGTTATAATGACATGCATTCAAGTAACTTGACTCTCTTTTAGGGGCTAGAAGCAGATGGTGTCTCAAATTGCCTTAAAACTGAGCTGTACCCTTCACATTAGAATAAATATTTATCATGTCCATGTTTCCCCAACAATCATTTAGCAGCCAAGCGCCAAAGCCAGTAAAAACATTTCTCCAAAATAATAATCTGTTAACTGACCCAGAGCTGCAGTGCTGTTGTTCCAATGAGCACTGCATGCTTTCACACAGCCAAAACACAACCAGACCTCTGCACCGTTACAAACAGCCTCTCCCTGCAACACCACGCAGAAGTGATGATATTCCATGAATTATGCTTTCACCAGAGTTATTTGGCACAATACCAGAAATAACTCTAAATAAAACCCAATACCCAAGTTAGACCATATGCAGCTTTCTCAGCAATATTACATCCAAGAATCCCAGTGTGCCAGTTTCTTCACTCTTTTTTTGCAGCAAAGCAGAGAAAAACCGCCTTCTGATTAGTAGCAATGGACACATCTGGGCCCATTGCTTTCCCAGTATAAAAATCCAAATGCTCTGCCTCCGTCTCTCCCTTCGTATACGCTCAGACACCGTGGTGTCCTTCTTTCTGCAACTACACACAGATAACACGAAAGGAGGGCTATTTCTGATAGTGGAGGTCGACGCATTGATTTTTGCCAAATTTCGCTTAAAATGTACGCATGTTTCAGAAATTGGTGTATCCAAATAAAAGATTATTTTTGTGTACATAGTATACACTCATGCTATAAGAAAGCAAAAAGCGAGTTGAGACAGTAACACAGCACATCGAAGACGCAACATAAGTGAAGGCTGCACAGACACTTCATTTGTGATTGGTTTGAACAGATTATACACACTGCCCAAATTGCATTTTTTCTTCACCTTTTTCTCAGAACACACACACACACACACACACACACACACACACACACACACACACACACACACACACACACACACACACACACACACACACACACACACACACACACACATCTTAGTCTTAAGGATGATATATGAGCTGTCAATACTCAGTCAATACCTTGTCTTGTTAGCTAAATAGATGTGGTCGTCAGCCGAATGATGACTGCAGCTGTGATGAAAGTTGATACTTTCACGTCCATTATGTCTCAAACAAAGTTGTCTTTTAATAAAAACATATGTGTTATTAATAAAATTACCTTGCTTCTAAATTTGTTGGTTTTATTTTTGATGACTTTTTGTTTTTTAAACTAATTCTGCTGAATCAACTGATAACAACAAGAGAACAATTATTCCATCCAGAAACAAACGTTTTAAAATGTTAGCATCGAGACTTGATTATCCTTTGTCAGCTTCAGATGATTCAGAAGGGAAGTTTAGGTACATTAAGTTGCATCCTGTGTGTCTGTTGAACCGCAGTATAGCTTTTTGTTCCACATTATAAATAGACAGTGACATGTAGCCACCGTTTAGCCAGTAAAAGCACACGTAAAGGCGGTGGTAGCTTCTACGTAACCTTGGACAGAATGACCCGTGTGGGCGTGACAGAGTTCATATGGTGTTGTTGCAAGAAGATCTCCCTTGTGTGTGGTGAAGCCAAGATGTGTTTATCACAGTAATCATGGTATTGAAAAATCCATGTTGTTGTAGAGCGTAGCAGGGTGATGATGAAACAGGTATACCATAATGAGAAAGCAAAGATGATCGCTTTAAAAGAGTATTTCATGGCACCCTAGCCAAGCATGATTAAAAACAAATGATTTTATTCCAACTTACAGGAATACCTATTCGTGGTTTCACAAAAACTGAAATGTCATGATTTCATTGTTTTATTAAAGTGGACCTATCATGCTATATTTGAATAACATAGTGTAGGACCATACCTATATAAGGCATATTTATACTTTTTATTTTTCAAAATACCAAACAGATCATGCATTTTAGCCATTCCTCATTTCGCTCAATTTAACACTGTCTTTGCATGGGCTGATTCTGTGAGAACAGCACCATCTACAGGCCTGGCATATGTACTACAGCGTCTCCAGCGCTTTCCAACGGCAATGTCCGTGGCTGTCTCCTCCTGATTGGTGGAGTTGGCCCAATAGCCGTAGCACCACTTCTGTGACGTCATAGAAGTGTTCAAATCTGGATCAGTCTGTATCAGATCCGTTGCAGCCCCTTTTTAAGAGATTTGGGTATGGAGTAAAATAGAGAGGGTTGTGTTTTCTGACACTTGGTGAGTTCCCTGGAACACCGGGGACACATATTCATGTATAAAAGATGTACAAAAGTGCATTTTGCATGATAGGTCACCTTTAAATGCTACTAATTTATGTATTTTTCTAAGATGAAAGCCGAATCTCAATCAGCATCCATGTCATCGTCATCAAAAGAGCAGCCAAAAACCACCTGGAGGTGGCACATCCATTTTGAAAACAGAGTGAATGAAATGAAAAACATTTCGAACAGAAACGTTATCTGCCAAAAATCAGGGTTTATAGAGGTGCATTGTTGTGACACTGATGTAAATTATGTAGCAACACATGTCAGTACTTCTGGCTTCATAATTATGGTCACAAAGGCAGTGTGTTTAGTGCTAATTCTGAAATCAACCTCACACATGATTGCACAAGCACATAGGTAAAATCCAAGTGCAGCTGGAGGAAAAAGAATGAATCTGATTGTTGACGACTAAATTGAATAATCAAAGAGAAAGAAGGGAAGTCACATCTTCTTGGATGTGAAACAATGAAATCCACTTGACTTTCAATCATCCCGGAGCCTTGAAGCTCTTTATCTCTGTCCATCAATCTCACATGGAGAGATGGAGAAATGGATTAACTTCATATTTCTTTTCAAGTACACGTTTCTTTGTTTTCCAGCAGAAACATTATATCTGCCTTAAGCTTTAGAAAATGACATTTAAGTCAGTTTTTGACACAATTTCACAAAAAGATTGACAAACAATCTGATCAATATTTTTGCAGGGATGCAAGTCCACAGCTACTTTCTGTTTTTCTCCTTTTCCCTTCACAGTTTGCACTTACAAAGTACACTGTTATCCACTGCTGCAGTCTCATTATTATAAAGGCTAAGGAGCTGCTCTTCCTCTCCACCTACAGATTTAGCAGATATGTTATATTTTCACTGTCCTTTACACTGGCGTAGCTGCCCTTCTGGTTGCCTTTACTCCTACGCATTCCTTTACATAAAAACACTTTCTGACCCTAGGATCTAAAATCAAACAATGTATCAAGACTAGCTGAAGCATTTGCACTTTGCTGACACACCTCACTGCTGTGAATTACTAATTCATGTGGTTTGTTCTCCCACCTGTTTTCATCATTTCTATTCAAACACTCTTTTGAGGCGCAAATAGCAAAACTGTTGCTTGTTGTTTTCACTCTGAACGTGAACTCAAATGAACTTGGTTTCTCACTGAAGAGTATCATCTGTCGGCAATATAACTTGAACGAGTCGAAATTGAACTTTTTCATCGGAGTGGGAAATCATTTGTGTTGAATGGGAATCCACATTCACAAAAACATGCATGCACACACAGTCATGTTTTTAAAAAAAATAACACTTCTGACTGTTCCCAGCTGTTCCTAAAATAAATACGATACGATAATACTTTATTGGTCAGATCAAGTCTGAAATTTGACTTGTGTCACAGCAGCTCCATGTCCAACATCAACAGACAAATGTCCAGACACAATACATGAAACACAAACAACAAACATTTAACATAACAGCACAATCAGTGAGAGAAAACATGCTCAAAGAGGAAAGGAAAGGAAAGGTTTGGTGAGTTGAGTGAGGAGTGCACAGCAACATTGATAATACAGTCTCTGGTCTTGTGTCGGTGGAGGATCAGGTAAAAGCTATCAGAATAGTCAAAGAGAACACTAATCAGGATATGCTAATCAGAGGACTGTTTTTCTTATTCTTATTCTGTCGCAACACAGCCCTGGTACAATCAGTTTGACAAGATGCTTCGATAATGAAATTGAGATGAACATATAAGACTGTGCAAATGAAATCAGACCACCATTCTTTAAATGCAATCTCCTAATGAGGAAAGATTGAAGGAGGGAGCGGAGGGACAAAACAAACAGAAAAACACTGCACTGCTCATGATGTGAAACACGGCTACAAATATAGATAGGTACAATAAGATCAAAACCACATACAGTGGGGGAAAAAAGTATTTATTCAGCCACCAATTGTGCAAGTTCTCCCACTTAAAAAGATGAGAGGCCTGTCATTTTCATCCTAGGTATACCTCAACTATGAGAGACAAAATGAGAAATAAAAATCCAGAAAATCACATTGTCTGATTTCTAAAGAATTTATTTGCAAATTATGGTGGAAAATAAGTATTTGGTCAATAACAAAAGTTTATCTCAATACTTTGTTATATACCCTTTGTTGGCAATGACAGAGGTCAAAAGTTTTCTGTAAGTCTTCACAAGGTTTTCACACACTGTTGCTGTTATTTTGGCCCATTCCTCCATGCAGATCTCCTCTAGAGCAGTGATGTTTTGGGGCTGTCGCTGGGCAACACAGACTTTCAACTCCCTCCAAAGATTTTCTATGGGGTTGAGATCTGGAGACTGGGTAGGCCACTCCAGGACCTTGAAATGCTTCTTACGAAGCCACTCCTTCGTTGCCCGGGCGGTGTGTTTGGGATCATTGTCATGCTGAAAGACTCAGCCACGTTTCATCTTCAATGCCCGACACGTCTGGCACTGCAGGATTTGAGTCCCTGGCGGCGTAGTGTGTTACTGATGGTAGCCTTTGTTACTTTGGGCCCAGCTCTCTGCAGGTCATTGACTAGGTCCCCCCGTGTGGTTCTGGGATTTTTGCTCACCGTTCTTGTGATCATTTTGACCCCACGGGGTGAGATCTTGCGTGGAGCCCCATATCGAGGGAGATTATCAGTGGTCTTGTATGTCTTCCATTTTCTAATAATTGCTCCCACAGTTGATTTCTTCACACCAAGCTGCTTACCTATTGCAGATTCAGTCTTCCCAGCCTGGTGCAGGTCTACAATTTTGTTTCTGGTGTCCTTTGACAGCTCTTTGGTCTTGGCCATAGTGGAGTTTGGAGTGTGACTGTTTGAGGTTGTGGACAGGTGTCTTTTATACTGATAACGAGTTCAAACAGGTGCCATTAATACAGTTAACAAGTGGAGGACAGAGGAGGCTCTTAAAGAAGAAGTTACAGGTCTGTGAGAGCCAGAAATCTTGTTTGTTTGTAGGTGACCGATTTTTTTTTCTCATTTTGTCAGTACCTAGGATGAAAATTACAGGCCTCTCTCATCTTTTTAAGTAGGAGAACTTGCACAATTGGTGGCTGACTAAATACTTTTTTGCCCCACTGTAGGCCTTCTCGACACGTTATTAAATAAAGAGAGGGACTTAGTGGTAAAATGGTTGATTAAATGCATCGGGGTTTCATAATCTGTGACTGGGCTCCCGTCACACAAAGCTTGGGAAAAAGCACAAGATTGTGTAATGTTGCCACAATTTTGATAATTGTTTACAATGTTCGAGCAAAATGTAACTGGACTGTGGGTCAGACAAAACAAGCTAATTGAAGATGTCACCATGGGCTCTGGCCAAATGTAATGGGAATGTTTCACAATTTTCTGACATGACCAAACCATTTAGTTTGTTTCCCTTGTAAATAGCTTATTTTTATTCAAAATAACATATTTAATAACTCTACAATACAGTTAATTGTAATGCCAGAGCATGGTATTTTAAACTGAAACAAAGTGTGACAGACAAAAAGGTTAAGTACATTTCTATTTCAATCATATATTCTACAAAGCAAAATGAGAAAACGGTTTTATTGTGGGGATGGCTACTAATGTTGTCGTCAATGTTTTATATATTACATTTTACAGTAATAAACTGAGCCGTGTCTCGTAGCTACAAAAGAGAGCAGCAGCAGTTTTCATAATCATCTAAATTTGATTTCTATGTTGTTGCGCTGCAATCTCAACATCACACCTACGACACAATATCCCTCCGATGACTCCCTACTTTGCATGATTTGCTATGATACAAATCTCCTGCGCTCTGTTTGAGAATGAACCCTGATAATGACACCGGGATGAACGCAACTAAATGTGGAAATGAAATCAGACGTCTATTCTTGAACTACAATGCCCTGATGGGGAAAGACAGAGGAGGGCGATGAGGGGTGAGAGGAAGAGAGTGCATAGGTAAATTAGATTGAAAGGGAGGGAGAGGGCTGAGCAGCAGAATGTGGAAGAAATAGAAATAAATCAAAAGTGTGAAAAAGAAATGATATACTGTGGTAAGATGGAAAAAAGAGAGAGGAGTAGTGGGAGGCAGTGGGAGAGGGAGCTCTGAAGAGGAAATCAGCTGCTTTCTAATGGGTGCTGATTACATCTCCTCCTAAATGTCAAGTACATTTCCATTTAAAGTGCCTTGCTGCTTAAAAAGGCATGAAGAGAGGCACACCCAGACCACACACACATACACACATGTGGGCTGATAGTCAAACAGTCCACAGAGGCACAGCAGGTACATATGGACTGCAAAGCATGTGGACTAACAACCTTAAACTGCAAAACCAGTCAACTCAATATCTGAATGCAGACTGAGACTGTGTGTGTAATGAGCATGCGTGCATGCATCATTTCTTTAAACGTTCCTATTTGTCTGTCCATGAATCATACCAAAGTGACATGGTAGCCAGAGTACACCTTAGTATCATCAATAAAATCCATGCACGCATGCACACACAATTCTTTATCCTTCAACCCGCCCTCAAATCTGCTTTGAACCAATGAGGCTTGTCCTCCCAGTGGGGTTCAGTAATTGCTGCCAATCAGGATCACCGTAGCTGTGCCCAACAGCAAAGACCAGGAAGATAGATGGATGGCCTGGAGGCCCTGCCGCACTGGAGCGCACAGAGCTTAGGGATAGTTTCAATATGTCACAATAACATGCACATGCTCCAGTTCTTCCACACACATGGAAGTGGTGTGTGTGTGTGTGTGTGTGTGTGTGTGTGTGTGTGTGTGTGTGTGTGTGTGTGTGTGTGTGTGTAAACATTAGAATACATTCTCACAGCCATCCTTTCTCTTCTAAAGTTACACGTGCGCAC
>NW_011338628.1:0-28978 GCF_000735185.1 Notothenia coriiceps
TATCTCTGAGAGCCCTCCACATCCCGGGACTGGAGAACAGGGGGGCCGACCTCATGTTGAGGGGCGGCCCCCTGCCATTCGAGTGGGCACTTCACCCGGAGGTGGTGAAGCAGATCTGGGCCCAGTTCTGGACAGCAGAGGTGGATCTGTGGCTGGGATTCCAGTGATGGTGTGAGGAGCGGAGAATAGAGCCCCTATCCTGTGAGTTGGGCTCTATTTTATCCTTCATACAGTTACTGTTGGACAGAGGGCTTGCTCATTCTACAGTGAAAGTGTATGCAGCAGCAATCTCGTCCTGCCATGAGGGATTTGACGGCTGGTCAGCTTTTTCTCAGTCACTGATGTTGCGGTTTTTACAGGGGGTCAGGAGGCTGCGCCCAGTAGTGCACGCCTCCGCCCCGCAGTGGGACCTGCCGTTGGTGCTCGAGGCTCTGATCACAGAACCATTTGAGCCTCTAGAGCTCTCCTCCCTGAAAGCACTGTCGTGGAAGACAGCATTGCTACTTACCTGAACGTCAGCCAAAAGAGTGTCACAGTTAACCGCTCTGTCTGTGCACCCGAGTTGCTTGTTGAAGCTAAATTGCACCTCCTCTGCCCGGTGCATGCGCTAGTATGTTATGTGGAGCGCACGGTTGCCCTTAGACGCACAGAACGGCTGTCTGTACCTGGCCACTAAATCAATATATACATGCCGTTAATAACTGTGTAATTTATACCTGGCTGCTAAACCCTTGTTAGTGTTACAAGGTATGTATCTTGTATTTTGTAAATTGTGTAACTTGCTGCTGTTAAATACCGTCAAACTATGTGCAATATGTGCTTTATGTGCAATATATACTTTATATACATAGGCCATCTTTAACTGTAATATATACCGGGCTGCTAAATCCTATGAACTGTTACAGGATTTGATTTTTAGATTTGATTTATTTGTTATCTGTATTTTTGAAAATTGTGTAACTTTTTTATCTTTTTTTGTTTAGCATATTGTTTATTATATTATAACTTAGTACTTTTTTAACGCATGTAAGATATGCAACACTAAGCTGTCTCTGGCTCTTTCCTGCTGTAACGCTGCAAATTTCCCATCTGTGGGACTTATAAAGGTATTCTGATTCTGATTCTGATTTGTGTGCTTCGGGGGCGGGGTGACCGGGAAAGCTCTGTCCAATAAATGCCTGGCATGCTGGCTCTGCAAAGGCATTGCACACGCCTACGGACAGGCGGGGAGAGCCTGCCCCGCGGGGGTCCGTGCACACTCTACACGGGCTGTGGCTGAGTCAACAGCTTTATTCAACGGTGTGAGTGTGGAAGATATATGCACGGCAGCGTCTTGGTCAACGCCAGGCCCGTTCATAAAGTATCTCTTGGATATGTCTGGCTCTTTCTCCGCGTCTGTGCTTGCTGGGGCAACACAGGACTGGTGAGGAGGGGGGGGGGGCTGTGGGTCAGTGGGCATCTGACCCCCTCCCTGGGCGTAAATGCGCTTACATTTTTTTCCGGGCCCCCTGGAGGGTCGCGGGGGGACATAGTGCGCACTGGGCCCTTACGGGGCTGGAGGGCTCGTCTGGCCTGCCTGGGGGCAGGAGGGGAGAGCCCTCCACACTATAGTCTGCACACACTCTGCACGGGTCAGTGTCTGAGTGTGGGGGACATGGGGGCACTTGCGCTCTCCCCATGCTCCTTAGGACAGGTGGTGCATAGTGAAACCATACAGGGGTGGGGACTTTCTCTCTCTGCTTATAGGCGGACGGGGGGGGAACCCTCAGCACTGTTTCCGAGCACACTTTTCGCGAGGTAAGCGCGTCAGGGTGTGCTCTGTCAGCCGCAGCCCGGACTTCTCCACGGTTACAACCGAGGGAGAGGTGAGTGAGGCGCAGCGACTGCTAAAGCCGGTCAGGGACAGTGAGGTGGAACGGTGTTGTTGGACGACAGTGCGTATATACATCGGGGCCGCCCACTGTACCCATAGAGTTCAGTAGAGGGCGGAGCCTGTCAGAGATATAACGAGGGGTTATGTATGGTAACCCTTGTTATATAAGCACAGGCGGAGCCCTCTACTCGGGGCACTGTCTGTCCTATACTGCTCGCAGAAGAGAGGTGTAGGATGACGGTCAGGAGGCGAGGCCTCCTTTTATACGGTGAGATGCGTGCATTCAGGTAGGCCCGCCCCGCCCCGGCCCGCCCCGGGGCCGGCTACGTCTATAGAAGTCTCAGTAGGTGAATGCTTGCATGATAAGGTAGTACTCATAGAATCCAGTAGAGGGCTCTGCCTGTGCTTATATAACAAGGGTTACCATACGTAACCCCTCGTTATATCTCTGACAGGCTCCGCCCTCTACTGGACTCCCCTCGTTCCTTCCTGTCCCTAAGGCACCCTCTTCTTGAGAAGGAAGACATTGTATCATTCATTTTAGATATAAACAGATTACTGTTTTCACCAATATCTTCAGAGGACAGTGTCCCCCCAATCAATAATTGTCACTGCATCAACAAAACGTTGATGAAGCGAGAGCCCAAGGCAGGGGTGTGGCTATGAACCTGAACTTTGTGAGTTTATTTGAAGCATACAAATGCTATTCAAAAAATATTAAATTAGATAATAATTAAGTATTTTCTATCACTGTGAAACCTTTTAAAATTCACTCCCAATCATACAGATTATGTATATTAATGAGTACAGCTGTGGAATGCCGGCAATACAGACACAGTGGGGGCTTTTGGCAACAGCAGAGCACAACGCCATCACATCACCCACGCATGGTAGATTACTCCAAACTGCCAAAACACTTGGCCCTGAATCATTGAGACTGTCGGCTGGATAACTTTCTTTTTTTTCTTCTTGAAAATAAATTGCATCACTGAATTACAGGCAACAGTGTGTGGATGATAAGGAGTGTATGTCAGGAAACTTTATGATGAACATAATATTCTTTAACTAAAAGGAAAAGTGAAACTAAGATAAAACAGATGTCTCTTTTGTCTGTCCCAGTTTCAATTCTGCTTGAACAAAGGCTGCATTCTGAGATGAGACAAAAGGAAGTGATATAGACTCACTTCCAGACATACACTCCAATAAAAACACATGGGTGTTGCTGAAACAATTGATACAAATGGTTTTTAAGTAACCTTATGCCAGATGGGTAAACACAAACACAAGAAAGTGCAAAGAATCTGAGGATGTTAACAGAATCTGTCTCCAAAGGGATGAAAGACAAAGAAAAGCTGATCTGCAGGCCGCAGGGCCAATAAGAAGTGATGATACCTAATTAAATGGGACATGCAGTGTTTACATGCTGGCTTGGCAAGAATGAACATGTCCTATGATTCAGACAAAATGCATGAGGTCATATGTCATGCTGCTTCTGTATAACAGTCAGTATTTGATTAAATCTATGATGTATTGCATGTGTCTATTTGTCATGCCTCATTGGACACCACATGGACCAAGCTATCTGCATCTGAAAACCCATCATTACACATGCCACCCCTAAATATACCAGGTATCTAGTGCAACAGCATAAAAGTGAGGAGAGATATGGAGAGTGGGGGGTGGAGGTTTAAAGATTAAAACTGGAAAATTAGAAAATTAAGAATGAAAAAGCTTTGTGTAATGTTTTCATAATCACCACGCAGCAGATATACAATTCTTCTAATATGCTATTCCATCATTCAGAGGTTTGCTTTACAACCAGAGTGTCATACTTTATTGGAGTTTAAGGAATCCTAAACACTGATTGGCTAAAGGTAAAACAGATCATCTGAGTGAATCCACCACCCCAGTACAGACGCCAAAAGTCTTACACAAAACAGAGCAGCATGGTCATCTGTCTATCATTCATCTTTATATAATGTGTCAGGGCTTCTCATCGTTAAGTTAGATAGGCAAGCAATACATAATGTAGGTATTATTGATCACCTTGAGAAAACGGACAATTACAGGAGAAAGCCGAACTATTGAAAATAAAGGACATTTATTATGTTGCGCAACAGGTCTCACCCTAACGAGGTACAATGAAACTACAGCCGAGTTGCACGGGGTATATAGTAAAACATCAACGTTTGAAAGCAGATATACATGTTTAATGTTAAAACTCATGGTCTAAAATATTTATTTAGTTCCCACCTACCAGGATACAGGCAATGTGCGCGGATAGAAAGAGAAGAACATATTCCTCATCACATGATTACATTTGATCAACATGAAAGAAACACTTACCGGGAATAGCAAGGTTGGTGAGCGGAAGAGTGTGCATGCTCTGCGGTAAACTTGACATCCAGTCAGCGAACCGCATGTCGTTTCTCCCGTGAGACGAAGCCATGCTGCCACCGTGCACAACGCTCCGTTCTCCCGGACCGGTGCCTGCGCCAACCTGGATAGCGCTCGCTCTCTCTTTCTCTATACACACACGCACACACACATATAATGTTACTGTCGTGCACAGTCTTTCTCTCTCTCTCTCTCTCTCTCTCTCACTCTCACTCTCTCACACTCTCACACACACACACACACACACACACACACACACACACACACACACACACACACACACACACACACACACACACACACACACACACACACACACACACACACACACACACACGAGAGACAGAGAGACACAGTCCACACCCCCTGAACAGCTCTCCGCGGCTGATGTCACAATTATGAAATGCGGTTCGTACAGCTTTCCAATATTACGCAGCAGCAATAATACTCTAACGAGTACGTTTCATTTTTGAAGTGATATCATCTGAAACTTTAGTACCATTCATTATTTCAGTGTTATTCTTCCAAAAGGGGCGACTACCCAAAATTCAGGCGTTAATAAGGTTTATTGAAAGCGTCAGAAAACCCACCAATGGCAGCATGATAAACCGTAGTCTGGGACAATGTACATTAGTATATCGATACATACTCAAAGCTTATGAATACATCATTTTTTAACTGGAGGATGGAATATTTTTAACATTTACTACAGTTTTGGAGACTAGCATTAGGTCTTTATTTTTCTACAAAAGGATAAGGAATCAGCAAAAAAATCCTTTTAGCTCTAAATATCCAAATACTGAAAACCAATTATAATGTTTGAGGTCATGCAATTTCAGGACAGAGCCATGATTAATTATCACTGCAGTTAAAACGGAAATGACAATGAATAACTGACATAAGCAATGTGGTGATACTCAGCTGGCTAGCCACCTTAGTTATTCAGGTCACGGCATGAAGCTGGAAAACATTCGAAGAATTTAATAATTAGAATGTATGAATCTGTGCTGAGCATCGCATAGGCACGCTGCATGTTAGACCTGGGTCCAGTGAAAACTCGAGAGCATGTTATGCTTTAATTGCCTCTGTAACTACTATGCTCATAAGAAATCAATATTTACACCAAACTGCATAAAGAGAAATTCCTCAGGTGTATAGGCTGTCAAATATGTTTTTCCTAGATATAGACAGAATATCACTATGTTCATTATTGATGATCATTTTTCATGGTTGGGGGCTACATCCATAAATGACGCATTGTGAAAATCATTAAAAGAACAATTACTTTCTCTGGGGATGCCACAAGCAAACTTGCTCCCATATGTCCCAAAACATCAAAAACCAACTCTGATTGCTTTCCACCAACCTCAGCCCAAAACAGCCACCATATACAATACAATTACTTACACGCAATTTTTACATTTGTGATGAATAAAAATCAAGTTAATGGTTTTTGTTTGTGTTAAAGCCGCTTCTTACGATTAATTATAATTGCACCTCAGTTCACGTATGAGAAATAGGTTTCTAAATGTAGACTAGGGTACCACTTCTGTTTGACTCATGAAGGGATGCGCTGGATTAACATCAACAGCCGGTGGCAAAAGCTCCTGTCACTTTCTTCCATTTTTCTGCTTGATGATCCAATCCAGTTGATCTTCTTGAACCCAAAAGCCCAGAGGCTGATTTCTCCAGTTATGTAACGACCCTCAGGTAATGGCAGCGCCTTTACTCGACTGGAGAAATAACATCAAGGATGTCAATGCAAGCATACCACCCATATATAGAAAGCACTAACCTGTAGAGTGTCAGAAACAATCACTCTCAAAGCACTCATAATGCTTTTAATCATTGTGTGATTTGATGACTAATTTCAACAAACAATCCAACTATTGTTGGTTTTCCAGATACTGTTATTCAGAAATGAAGAATTAGAGAAAAACAAATACATGTGTTACGCTGAGCAAAAAACATTTTATTTTAAATAAATAAGTAATTGCACACCAACTTTGAAATATGTCAGATAAAATACAGTCTATAAAACAGTTTGACAATGCGACAGTTTGTTATGACACATGTCATTATTGCATCTTCTTTGTCAATCAAATGAAGAATAAATAATATTATATCTTACATTAGATGATATAATCCAAAGACTAATTTGTTACTTGGTGTATTACCACAAATACAGTACAATCATATTCCCTTTTGTGTATGCAAATCCTCTAATCTACAGTCTACAGTAATGTTAAAGTATTTGTATATTTTTATTCATAGCACTGGTAAATTATCATTTTTCTCCCTGAGCATATAAAGAGTATTCCAGATGTCAATTCAGATGGATTATTTGGTAATACCTATACATACACACTGGTAAAAAAGAAAGAAAATAATAACTTAATGGTCAAAGTAGTTCCCAAAAAATATGTTTTATATGCTAACTACCAGGGAACTGCACCTAACATTTGAGTTTAAACAGTATTTGACATGTCTCTGGCTGCTAAAACACTCTTGTCACCAAAGAGAAACTAAATGAGTGTCACACAAACCAAAACACATATCCATTGCACGTTCCTCTAGATTTGCTGCATGGACCTCAGGTTGGGAGACACCTAGAAAGACAGCAGACCGTTAATAAGGAAGAAAGATGTCACATGGTTATGATACTAAGTTAGAAAATTGAATATAATGCTAGCAATCAATACTTGCCTCAAAATCTGTGCCAGTGCATGCTTTGATATCTTCAGCAGTGAGTCCCTCCCATACTTCTATCAGAGTCAGGCCTTTTGTCGTATCCACATCAAACACAGCCTGGGGAACAGAAGCAGGATGAGATGTTAAGAGAGAGATGAGAGTGGGTGGGTGATGAGACACAAAGACAAAATGAGTATTTCCTTAAAAGATAGGTTTGAACCCTATTTTTGTGTGGTCACAGACAAGGATGTGGAGGCCTCAATTATCAGTGACCTTAAATGAGATGATCACCCCCCCCACCCAACACACACACAACAAAATCAGTGGGGGCAGAGAACCACTCCAACCATAGATGATAAAATAGTGCCATTATTCACAAAGTGGTCCTCAACTCTCTGAGGGTCGATCATTATAAAGTGGCACTTCTTTTAACAATTGGAACATAAAAGAATCACTGATTTAATAAAGAATAATGTAGTTCAAGTGTAACAGTTAATCATTGATGCAGAAAGAAAACATCAGTCGGAGGCATTGCTAGGAGGAAGTAAGAAAGGTCAATGTGACTGAACTCCACACTAAACAACATTTCCTTGTTCTCGTTAGAATGCTAATATAGTTAAATATGGCATTGTGAGTTTGTCTTTACAACTTTACTTTTTATAATACTTTACAACAGCACAACAAGGGGTTATTGCACATACTTTGTGAGGAGTTGTTCTGATTATACAAACATTCATAAGCAAAATTGTATAAATATGATTCCAAGATGAGCTTACAATGGTTGGTCTGCAAGATTCTTAACAAAAGGCCCCTGGAGATTGTATCATCTCTAAGACTAATGAAATGCAGTATACGGCAAAAGGCATCACACCTGTAGAAGAGAGGAAGTTGGAGATCTTGTGTAAATTACCATAAAGAATCTTCCAATTACAAGGCCAGAGTAGAACAAATGCTGGATGTATATCTAAAGACTGAGTACTGAAAAAAAGCAATTGTATCCAACAATGTTTTTGAAGATTTTTCAGGCAACAGACCTGTTCAAGCCTTTATGAGCCAAGCTAATTCAATATATGAGCCATATACTGTATGTGTGTACAACAGATTGATTTGTTAGTAAGTTCTCCAATTCTCCCCTGAAACACATTTTTCGCTTCGGGTGTGATTCTTTTCTTGCTTGGACTCAACCTCATTTAGTTAATAATGATCCTAAACATTGTAACTTTATATTAGTACGTTTACATTTTCATTGGTTGGTCGAAAATTGGGCATAATCATCACCCGTACTTTAGACAGCTGAGAAAAAAACAGATTTCTGAAGTATCTTCTAAATGTTAATTCCTTTCTTGAATATCTATCTGTAATCTTTTTATTTGGCCTCACCAGAGATATCCGTGACTGTTAACATCTTCGATTAAATTAGAACATTTCAACTTTGACAGACTGCTGCTTCTCAACACACGTCTGACATCAAGTCAGTTATGTGTGCATATAAGATAAGATAAAATGGATCTTTATTAATCCCTGTGGTGAAATTCAGTAGTTCAACAGCAACAGGGTAAAATTGAAAAACAGGACGGCACATGTTCACACAGATTAATCAAATTAAGGATCAAATCAAAGATACAAATTAAATATGATAAATAACTATAAAATAAGAAATGAATTTAAATGACCATACATATTTGGTCATGTGTGCATATTATGTGCATATGTGTGTGAAAACAGTGTGTATGTTATGTCCAGTCATTGTGTCACATTTTTGATATAGTACATGGTGTACACCAGCCCTTTTAAACTTTACCTTTAAAACTAAACCTGGAGCCGTATTATTCTACATATTCATGCAAAAAATTGTTTCAAAAGACAGGCCAGGTGCACTCAGCTGAGCCGCTTCCTGTTGCTCCTCTCAGCAGGACTGACGGGCTGAGCCACAGACACATCCCGGCAGAGCCTGTCAGGACTCTCCGCTCATTAGAGGCCCACACAGTGACAGGGCAGGAGGCAAATATCTCACTCCAATATAGCAAGACAGATGGAATGTCACGAGGAGCAAGGGTCTATGTATTACAGAGACAGTGACATCCATCTCTAATCTTGACAAGTTTCCCAAGTGATTAAGGAAAATAAAAGATTTGTGAAATCTGTCAATATATGTGCAACAAGAGTTTACAGCTTTAGCAGGGGCTATTTATACACAATGTGAGCTCACAGTTTGGCATACTCTGATGTACAATTCAGAAGACATTGACACACAATGGTCATTAACAATCAGCTGACCTTGTTTCTGATCGCCACACTTTTTTACTTAATAACAAAATGTACCTCAATTTGCCTTTTTGTTGACTCTTGTCGAGTCTTTCTCACATCTTTCAGAGTCACCATCATTAACCAGATTGATGCACGTTAGTCCTTAAGAAGCTGCTAGTCTACCCCTTGTGTTGTCTGAATGTCATGAAACAACAATAAGCCAACATCGCTCAGCCCACAGCCCACACTAGACAAATGGGATGTAACAAAGAGCTGGGAGTAAAACATGACATTTTATCCTTCAATAAGTAAACTTCTTAAAGATCATCCCGTATCCTGTCAACGCACGACAGGAATTTAAAGGAGCATATTTTAAAATGTGTTTGGACAAGAAGTACAAGAAGATTATTTAAATTTGGTTTCTGGAGTTATAATTGCTGTCATGGGCCCTGTTGTCTTAACGCAGAATGCCACCCTTTTCTGGGATCATTAAAACTAATGGATATTCAGGAGTCATTCTGCTTCATCACTGCATGAATGGGCAATTGTTTTTTAAATGTTTAAAACAGGAAATTATTCCCTAAATAACAGTTGAAAAGGGTTAAAATGACACAGAAACCTGTGTGTATACCATTGTCATTGCAGCAATTTAAGCACCAGAAGCTAGGGAAGTGGTGATTTACCCACTGCTTGTGATTAACTCAGAAATGATCCCAATGCTACATGTGAGATGGCTCTTAAACAGGGGAACTGTGCTTAAGAGAAAAATAAATGGCAACATGGTGTATAAAATGGTGCAAACAACATCGAGCAGAGATGCTGCCTGAGGCAACAGGTTTCCCATCACCCTGGGTCTCAATTCATAGCAACACTATTTAGGGATAACGCTTGAATCACCCTCCCTCCAGGCTATCAGAGCCAGGGAGCATGCTGGGTCGGTGAGAATACATTGTGTATGTCAGCATCTGTGCATGTGTGTGTGAGGGGGAAAAAATATATGTATTGTCAGGTTTAGAAGGCCCAAGTCTCTGCTCTCATTTTAGTAACACATTGTAGCAGAGATTTTAATCATGGATAGCAAATACTAAGAAACCAATTTGGAATTACCATTATCAGGCTTATAAAGCACTGTTTGCCGCCGGGCTTTATAGCTCCCCAATCTCTACTGCTGGAAGTTTCCTATGGTGATCACCACAGTTTTTTTTCACAATTGGTTTTGTTCCCGAATCTTTAATAAGTTCTTATTCCCCCACCGCATCCTGTGTTATTATTATGAACAATTGTATGTGATTCAAATGTCTTTGCAATAATGTCACTGAGGCTTTTAGCAGGCTTTAAAGATTTGGAAATCATTATTTTGATCACCAAACAGCAATAACAGACAATAGTTTTTATTCTGTCTTCATGGTAGCAGAGTTTTTTTTAGGTTGTACTTTCGTTAGTATTCTCCATTCCTGCGGCTGTAATTGTTGTCTAGTTCACTACACTGTTTTTCAAAAGAAGCAATCACAGCCAGCGCTAAACAGAACCAAAAGTCAGCTTCTTAACACTGCTTAATGCCAATTAGACTAGAAGCTTTCAAGCTATTTATTTGTTTTTCATTCATACCACTGCTGCCAGGCAGGAGTATTGTGGCAATATCTGAGAGGCTGACAAGCTGACAGTCATTTGTCAATTTTTGAAAAGCTCACCTTTCCCTGTCCAAACTACAAAAGCAGACTGTCATTGTCCATGAACGGGTATTTTCTAAATGTGGACATATATACGGCTGGACAATACTTGTGGATTGTGGATGGGGGGCCAAGTGGAAGGAAAAATAACATTAGGTGTGTATGTGGAATGTGTTGAAAGAGATGGAAGGAAATAAAAAAAAAAGGTTATAAATTAAAGAATGCAAGAAATTTGAGACATTTAAAAAAAAAGTAAAAAGCTTGGGATGTAATAAGAGAATAAATACCAAATGAATATTGAGGAAGAGAAAACAGCAGGAGGTGAAATGAAGACAGGTGGAAAGGATGAGGAGGTGGTAGCAGTGCTATGATGGCAGCAGAAAGAGCTTTAACCTTTATAAATATTGACAGAAATCTGCTCCCTGAGAAATGTTGCGCCATCACAGCAAAAGCCAGTCGAGCAGGAAAAAACTGATGGGGTGGAAAAAAGATCCACGGACACTGTCAAGGCCAGGTCTCACTTTGCTGCTTACAGGTCGTGTTTTCAATGAGTTCCAAAGGCAGGAGCCACCAGAGGGTCACAGGGAATTGACAAAAGCACAATAGTACAAAAGAAACCTAATCAGCACTAGGAGCTTCTAGTCGCTTTTCTCTCTAACCTGCCCCCACTTTCATCCCTTTTTACTGGCATCTACCATTTATCCCTACTTCTCTTTATTTTTTTGCAACCATGTACATGTGCTTACTGTAGCACTATTCTGAAAAGAGAACTGTTTTCTCTACTTGTGTGTTGGTCATTAAAACCCAGCTTGCCTGAAGCATAACATAATATTCATGCTGCTAGACCCCCCTACCCTCTCTATCACCACATGGGCTACCAAGTAAGGCAACTTGAATGTAAATGGCATCTATATCCAAATGTGTCCACCTTCTTCCCTCACACCACAGAACACTCAAACTGTGGGGAGCTGAGGAAATTCTAAATTATGAAGATGGAGATTTGCCTTCCTGCTAAGACCCATATGCTTTGAGAGCTTGAGCAGTACGTTTTTCCAGAGTTTCCAGATTGGAACCAGTCAGCATGTCCCCAGTGCATGAAACACTCAAAGGGTGTGTCAACCAAGACTACCCAACAATGTCCTAAGTGAATATCTTCCATATACAGATGAGCTTCTTGACTAATTGAGTCTGCTTCCAACTCGGTTTCATTCAGTGTTTTTTCTTTATAAAATAACCGAAAAACAGTCAAAAACACACAGCTGCAGATCAGCTACAGTATGACTACAATCATTGCACAAGCATCAACATCATTAGAAGGAGGCCTTGAGGCACGGATGGGAGCATCAACAGAATACATAATAAAAGGAAACCCAACCCTAACCATGAAAATTAACAAACCACGAAAGAATCAATAAGAAGCCTCCTCACAACTAATTGAATTACTGTTAATGGAATAAATACAATTTCCCTCTAACCATGTCACTCTATTGCATCATACTAATTTATCAGTTGCAGTGTGATTGTTTTTGTTAGTGTAATGCAAGCAATGGAGAGATACAGATACAATGTGGGACCTTATTGCTAAATAATGCTGAGATAATATAAAAAACCAACCAAAACATTTTGGTTTCAATATTTCCCTACTGCAATGTGGGAAACTGTAGCACTTGTAGCTACTAAAACAAATTAATCAAGATGCTTTATTAAAGAAACAAAAAAGGCTTAAGCTAGTTTTAGAGGGAGAACAGGTTCAAGGCTTAGTATCTGTATGTAGGCAGCAGTTGGTTGTTTAAATGTTTTAGTATTTGTTGCGTTCACGATTTACAAGAGGGTATGTGTGTGTTTCTTTGGTTTTACGCTTGTAAAGCTGCAGTGACAGCATTTTTCCCCTAAATTTTTTTGCTCCTTAAGTAAGTATGCCAGGAGATACCAGTGCGTTGCTGCTGTTTTATAATAAAGGGCTCCTTACCGAAGTCTGGGAAATCCCCCCATTCATCCATTTCGCTCTAAATGCAAGATAATGCAAAAAATGGAAACGCACCTTTTCTGTGATGATCCGATCTACACACTGCTTCCCTGTTAAAGGCAGGTTGCATGTTTCCAATATCTTGTGTTTTCCTCCCTGAAAGACAAAGGGCAGTTGGTTAAAACATAAACTTAGGTAGAAACAGTCACCCTCGGAATGTGGGTTGACACCTTCAGTGATGCAGCTCCAATTTAAATATATCCAGAGATGCAGCTGGTTATATAAACTCTTATTTCTTCCAAAATATTTAGAGCACAAAATCCACGCAAGACTGTCATTTTAAGGAAGGGACACATTCAAATGCCTCTGATGCTGCCTGAGATGCACACTTCATCAACCTTTCCCCCCACCTCGCAGACTTCAGGGCAGTAGGTGTATGTGTAAGTGTATGCTCACCTGCTGCACCATCTGGAATACAGCTAGGCGTCAGAAAGGATAACATTAGCAAGAACAGTATGCTTCTGTGAATGCTATGTTACGCTGCCCTTGCGTCATATCGGTCTGGACTTTCCCATATGAAAAAATAAGTGGATCAGTTTGGTCACCTACTGCTTTTGTCAAAATCCCAGTTGGATTACTCACCCCTAGCTATAGAACCAGTCTAACTAATCAGCTGTTTCCAATGCATTAAGTATTGTCAAAATAGCCACAGATGAAACAAACAGGACATGGTTCGTGTGCAAAACCTCATCAGTATGAGCAGCGCTCTCTTGTAAAGAGGCATTAAGAAATCCATTAACAGAATAATCCTTAATCAGTAATAACACTCACACTCATTATCGTAGGAAGCAGATACAAAGTACTCTAGTGACGGTGCCAACATGGGAAAAGAAAATTGCCAATGTAATTTGACGTGGATACCTGGCAAAGGAAATTAGCAAGTTTAGGGTAATTTGTAAAGGTCATGTTGGTTAGAACAAGAATGGTGAAAGCACACACACATAACACACACACACACACACTCCTACATGCACACATACCTTAGCTGAGTGCTCCATGGTGACCACCACCTTGGTTCCAGCGCTAGCGACCAAATCCATGGCTCCTCCCATACCCTTCACCATTTTACCCTAAATTGGAAAATAACATGGATTAAGGTTTCAGTCATCACATTTATTTAAGGTAGAACAATCACAATTCAGTTGTTATCCCCCGTTAGCAATGGCCTTAAAATGACCATGATGTAAATTTCAACACAATCATTAAAAAAAAACAGGAAACAAAAGCATTCATTTAGAAAGGTGAAAAGAAATGACAACACTTTTTTCACTTCCGCTGCACCTATTCAAGATGGTTCCCTCAACACAAAACCACATCCATGGCAAATATATAAAGGTTTGCAAGCTGCTAGTTGTTGGTTTGTCTTCAATGGAAGAAAATATTTTAAGCTCTATTCTTGGTATACAGTACTTTTCTTCCTTCAGTAGCAAGACCTTGAAAAAAATCACAGAATAAGACGGTGAACAAGAGAAGGAAGCAAAAATAATTAAACTAAAGTATTAGAAAAATGTGGTGAGGTTACAGTGGCAACACCACAAACGCTATTTAATTAAATATTATAAAACATGATTTCTTTCCCAACAATTCGTAAAATAAAATGTAATGCAAAGCGAAATGCACAGTGTAACTAATCTAAACTAGACAGTTAAATATTAGATATCCACTGTCTTCTTCAGAAACCCACTGTCCTCTAATACTGAACAAAACCTCCATTCACTGTGTTTGTATTGGAGCACCAGCAGGAATGTCACAGATGAATGTATCAAAATCTGAGCAAGTGAAACCAAAGCTATCTGCATGAATAGATACAAATTGTGGTCAGTGAGAAGATATGCTTTTGTAATTGCCGTGAGCAATGTGCTCATAACTCATGTTTCATGGTACAATTTCAGCAGCAGCATTTGGAGTGTGAATTGTTATGGTCTTTATTCCATTTACTGTATTTCATCAATGGTCCTGATAAGATGCAGCATCAACAGTACTTCGGTATTGAGTATTGTGATGAATTCAGTAGTGTATAGTAATGTAGTATAAGATAAACCTTAATTGGGCCTAGCTGGGTGTTAACTGAATTTAACGGTGATTACTCTCCTTAACTGCAACATTTGACTAAATACAGAATAAAAAGTGTTTGGAAATGTAATCATAGCCTACTGTTTCCTTTAAAGATTACAAACCTAACATTCAACAAATATCCAGGGACCTCCGAATCTTATTTATGCTGCAAAAAAGAGTTATACATTCACAGAAATGTGAGCAAAGCACAGAGCTAGCACCCACAGATCAGCCTAAAAATGTAGTGTATCTTTTAAATAGGTTCCCTTGCTTATATGGTTAAACATGGTGCTTTAAACCATGGTTGTATGGTCCTATGTGCACTGAATTGCATTGCCTTTATTTACAATTGACAATTGAAATGTTCCTTAAAAATGAACATTTAAATAAAGTTGGTTTTAATTTAAACCGGGAGATGAGAAAGTACATAAAGAAATCTGAATGATCATCACAGCAACAGATACGCCGACCAGGTGAAAAATTGTCTTCAGTTCCCGTCATTATTCCCAATAAAGATGTTTCCAAATAAGGATGGCTGACATGCAGAAATGGCCACAGGGTGACAGCTGAGTAACTTAATTAAAATCCCATTTGCTCATCAATCATGTGAAGCTTCGCTCTCTGCTAAGCTATAACCAGAGAATCTATATGCCAAGTGCGGTTGGGATGCTGTCTGCCTTCGGGGAAGCCAGCTGGGTGGAGAAGATATCAACAAAGAGCAAAGGGAGGGTTGGAAAAGAGGAGGAGGTTTACAGGAAGTACGGGAAAACTGAGGATATGGGAGAGGCTGCATTTAATTTAATTTACGTTTTTATCTTATAGAACTCCTGAATATGGCTTTACACTACTTCATAAAATAAAATGACCAACATCTATGCTATTGAAATCCATTCTGAACTTTAGCCTTCAAGCACAATCTCTCCACCTTTGTATTCTGTCAGTGTTTCAATTAAACATACAGCGATACTCCAGATGATAACTGTATCCTTTTTCACATGATCAATGTTAATGCAATTTCTGACAGTCAAAGGGCTGGTGGTGTGAGCAAATGCCCGAGGGGATAACACCATCTGACCTGACAGCAGCAGGTCTGGATTTACAGCTGCTACTGCACCCATCAACTAGGCTGTAGTTAACCAGAGAGAGCAGTTGCTTTTCAAATGTAACATTGGTGTTGAACAAAAGTACTCTGGTGGTTATAATCAATAAAGAGATACAAATATATATTTTAAAGATAAATTACAAATGTACCTTTTTTTTTGGTTGGGCAAATTAAACTTCAACTGGAGCCACAATTTAATACAAAATAATCATTAGTTGTGTGTTTCTTGCAAGACAATACTAGGAATCAAGTGGCCTTGTTAATTTCTAGCGTTAAAGACCATTTATTTAGCTTTGAAATGATGCAGCCTCAGTGCCTGTGTTGAATCACCGTGACAGCAGCCAAGCACACAGAAGAAACAGTTCAGCTTGTGTGTGTGCATGTGGTCTCAATAATGCTTATGACCTTGTTTAATAGAAAACACTTTGATTGAAATACATTGTTAGCGAGATAGACAGGTGTGAGGTTATTGTCCATTACCGATATTGCTTGGAGGATCAGCATTACCTTGCGCTAAAAACCTTTTAACCTCCTGCTAAAGTGATGTTATTCAATCAAATCAAGCCTCAACTTTTGGCTGGCTTTTTGTTAGACTTGTTTTGTCTGACTAGTAGAAAGCTAGCTGAAATACAATATCAGGGACAAATTCTTACATACTGTTTAGGGGGAAAAGGTGTAGTATAACAGTATACCCTTTTACTGGCTTTTTGAACTATATCATGACATGTAACATAACATGGTCGGAGTCTAGTGTGTGTGTGTGTGTGTGTGTGTGTGTGTGTGTGTGTGTGTGTGTGTGTGTGTGTGTGTGTGTGTGTGTGTGTGTGTGTGTGTGTGTGTGTGTGTGTGTGTGTGTGTGTGTGTGTGTGTGTGTGTGTATTCTCACCGTGCAGACTGTCCATTTTACCTAGACGTTGGATTGCTCTGTGACTACCTCCGCTTAGGCTGTTTATAGATAAAAGGCCTCTACCACATTTAATAATAGTTAGCATGGAACAATGGTGAAACTGCAGTATAAACATAGTCCGTATAAGAGTCAAATGCTTTCATACTGCAAGTTCCTAAAACAACACTGTTTGTGCATCTGTCAAGGAAGGCAGGTGCAGCATTTTTTTAAATAATAAGAATAATTAATACTCTGTAAAAAATAAATTGTGTTCAAAGGATTTTTTTTTGTGACATACTGTGGGGATTGTGCTCCAAATATGAGCCACTAATGCATAGGAAAACCTTCACAGGAAGCATGCTTTGACTAGCAATGTGTTTGTCATGCTAGGCTTATGGGGTGGCTTGCATTTTCTGTGTTACCATGACAACAAAATTGGATTTCCTCATACTCTGTGCAAGTGTTCACTTTTCAGTCAGCGCCACAAACACCAAAGAAAATGACCCCTTTCCCTATCCAAGAGTTCCCACTTACCAACTGGCTTCCTCTCTCTCATCCACAAATTATCTGAGTGTCTCCGCTGTCTGATACCAATAGTTCTCTATTTAATAACATGGTGACGGACAGCCACAAGCCTTCGTTACCCAGACAACTATTGACATCAATCAGAGGGAGATGTGGGACTTAATGAAAGGACAATGGACACCTTGTTAAAGAAATCGGAATTCATAACTATTTATAGCATAAAGCTGGTGAATATGGTGCTTCCGTAGACATTCACATACATGTTATAACAAAAACTGAATATTTAGTATACAAAAACAGGTACGTTTGAGTAACTTCAGTGTTTCTTTATTCACTACAAAGATTTAAAGGAGAAAGAGAACTGCTCAGGCATCCAATATCTATTTAACTAAAATCTGGTTCACAAAGACGGTGTATTGCTGACTGTTAGAAATGTGTGGGGAGGTACTTATGATATGAAACAGTGTCTGCAAGATCCCTATGTTGAGGACAGATTGATAAAGCTTTTTTTTGACAGATTGATAAATCAGCTCAATCATAAAATAGTACACCCAGTCCCAAATGCCCTCCTTTTTTCTATTACCCCTTTCTTTCCCCATTCATTGTTTTTCAAGATGGTTAAGGCTGAGAAGAGATGTAAAAGCATTTCAAAGCCCTCAACTGGAAAATGTTCCATCTGCATTTTGCATAATTTTAAAGCGTTCGAAAATCAACATAATCACGCTGAGAGTACTGCGTCCCAGACTCCTACGTAAAACATTTTCGATTTCACGCTATGTACCCATCTTGGATAGTGAATAATTTCCATTATCCTAGAAGGTGGGAAATGTAATTCTCTTCATCAATCCATTTAAAAGAGGGGATAATGAAGATTGAATGGGTAGGTGAGGACAGAGGTATAAGTGTTATTTGTGTTGCTGCATTGTTTCGCTGTTCAAACTGTCCAACACTCAAATGCCCAAATAAGATACAATCCCTTCAGCTGAATAACAGCTCTTTCGCAGGCATTCAATAATGCACAACACGTTTAATCAAGCACTGCTTAATAAGCAATTACCATGGACAGACAAGTACAACTGGAGCTGCAAAGAGAAAATAAATTACTTTGCACATTTTAGAGATCACCATCGACAACAGTGTTGTTGTGCGGACTCGCATATATCACATTTGAATATACATGTATTTTTCTCAATGTGTCTTCATGAAATCATCTTCAACACTCTTGGCTGTTTAGATGAGACACAGCTATAAAAGGATGCACTAGCTAAGGCAGCAGTGCTAGTACACTTCAGTCAAGCAGAAAACCACTGTGTGCCATGGGGCATTTCTGGTTGAGCCCTCCCACATTGTGAACAGTCTTTTAATGGTTTCTTGACCTTAGTAATCACTGAGGAGCACTGAGGCCACTGTGGTCTTAAGACCAATTGACCTGATGAAACGTCTAGAAATAATGTCAGCCATCCATTATATTGTGGCTCTCACAAAGAACTCCCACCACTTCATCTCCTGACAGGCATAACCATGTGCTCTTAAATAACAATAACCAAACCCCCACTTTAGTGACTATCAAATACATTGTGAAAAATGCTTAATGCTGAAGTCAACTGAAGAGGTTACAATTAAAAGGGGTCAGTTTCAGGATTATATTTACATTTTGGGTTATAACCAGTGCATGGGTATGTGTTGGCATGTTCAGATACCAAAATGTATGAACACAAGCACCAACAAAAAGTGTTTTTCATGATGTGTCATCTTAAGGTCTTAACTTTTAAAACATAAACAATAAAACCACCAAAACTGAATATATGTTTGGATTGATGGCCAAACAAAACCAGTACTTTCGGCTCTTGGAAAATGTGGTTACATTTGACCAATGTTATGTCATAAAACAAACCCTAAGACATGTTTATTGTTCATTGAACGTCAAATAAATATGAACGTTTATGATTTAAGTGGTATTATATCAGTATTACAGAGTTTTCGTATATTCTTACCTGTGACAATCAGCTGTTCCAAATGTATAGAGCAAGTAAAAAGAGGCAGAACTATGTAGAAACAACATGTATACCAGTACAATATCATACAAACTAATCAAACAGCATTACAAGCTTTGTATTATCAGATAATGAACACCATAGAATAGAAAAGACTATTATACGCCTACCAAAGCAGCATTTGGAGCATGTATATTGTATTGATGCTGGGGGGGGGGGTTGACCCCTACCAGAATGAGCAGAAAGCATGAATTTGGAGAAAGGTCATGTGTGTAATCAAAACCACACTTACTGGGATCATCCAGTTGGCTAGGTCTCCATGTTTTGACACCTGCATGGCTCCCAGCATTGTCAGGTTGATGTGACCCCTGAAGAGAAAGACACAACAGAAGAAGACAGCTGTCAACTTCTGAATCACTTCAACTAATGAACACACTCATATGGTCCCCTCGTCAAAAAATGCATGTGCCTCCGTCGATTTGTGACAGGACACACAACACAAATACTTGATATGACAGATTTTTACAAATAATAAACTTCTTCACTATAATAGAGATCATCCCATATCTGCTGTTATCTTGATTGTACTTGCATTCCTTAAAAAAGCAGGTGACCTGGTTTTATTTGACTACCTGCTGTATCTTTTCTATTTACCACCACTTTGTTTAAAAAATATATAATTTGTATTTTTGCACATTTCGTCTCTCTGCTTGTTGTTAAGGTCTTATCTGGTCCAGCTGCGACATTTAATGTCATTATACAGTACATACTATAAGCAGAACAAATTAAAGTCTGATTCTGAAGGTAAGCTGGTTATTTAATCTGTCTTATAAGATGTCTTTTCCTGTTACTTCTAAATATTAAAAGTGAGGTATCCAACAATGCCTATAGAGCAGGAGGGAGCAGCGTTAGGTAGCTTGCATTGATTAAAACTGGAATATACGACGCTGCTGCCTGCAGTAAATTATTGATTGTTTCTCAAATGCATGTGGCCACACATAGCAGGGGTTGAGGTTAGACAAACACAAACAAAGACAAATAAGTGAATAAGGTATTTTATAAAGACGTACAGGTCCTGATGTTATTCACTAATGAGAAGTAGCAGAAGTAGATGTCTATACCACGTTGTCTTAGCTACTCAGGACTCTTAACTGTGTGTTTGCACAAAAGCAGACAAGTGCACACACACACGCACACACGCGCGATTGGTCCCCGCCAGTGTGACTGAACAGCGCTATTTATGAGCAATATTGGATTTCCACTGGGTGGACAAACAGAACTGATGCTGCAGGGTGTGCGGGTGGGCATACTCAGACAGCTGGCAAATCAATAAGAACCAGGGACCATGGTAATATTGGCAAGGCTGCTGTCTAGGTGCACTGGGTGTCACACACCTAGTTGTTGAATCCAGTGTGGCAAATTGTGGCTACTGCCCGTAGCCAAATCCATTGGCTATAGCTTGCATATTGTGCATGTGATAAACTATTGAATTAAGGAAATGTATGAGAAATTGTAAGAGTGCATTTGTTTAACATGTTTTCAATAAAACTGCACCACAAACGTCATAGTCAAATACGTTTAAGTATTAATACGCTGTCTATATGTTAATCCATAAATGTCATCTACTTTTGAGAGATTAAATTCGTTTTTGAAGCTTATTAGTTATGGCCTACCCTCGGATCATGGCAAATGACTCATCACTGGAGAAATACGCGGCCCCTGGCAGCACGGTGACCGTCTCCTTCCCTGCAGAACAAAGAGATATCTTTGAGAGGTTTTGTTGGCAAAATGAAATATTGCGAAGTTTAAAACCCACTCATCTAGAAGCAAACAAAAACAACCATAATCACAGAGACAGTACATTAAACTACAAAAGAAAGTTAAATATACAGCAAGATAAATAGAAAATGAAAGAGAGTGTGCATCCATTAATTATTGATTCGAACCACAGATGACAACAATATGCTAATATCACTTTAAAAGTGCATCTGAACAAACTCTGAATGATCTTTACAAAGACTCCTTTGTATTAAGCATTGATCCAAGTATGATAATACAGGAGAGTCAGAAAAAATATATACAGATTCACATTTTAGCTGAAAAGCTCTCTTAATCAATTCATAATTCAACCAATGATTCCAAAGATTAATATATATATTTTACATATACATACATTTATTATTGGGAAGCATTTAGGAAGATTAATTCTCACCGGCATTAATCAGGTCTGCATCCACGGCGTCCTCAGTGGGATATGGGCCCTATACAAAAAGAGAATAAGATAAAAGCGAGTGTGTGCACAGGTCACACATACATTCACACGTCACTCAGCCTCACTGACCAAGATCTTTCAGGGGAGAGACACAATCACATTTTAGTGATTTGATGAGACATTGACATTCTCTGTGCTCAACAAAGAGACCAAAACATTTGGGTGTAGAGGAAAGGAGAGCAGAATCTCTTTTAAAACTCTTAATTCAAAGAAACTTTTAGAAAATAAGGCATTAGCATAGGCGCCTACATTCTCCAGTCAACACAACTGATTTGAAAGTCATTCCATAGCAGCAGCAGCAGCAGCAGCTTTTGTTTAAAGCTCAGCCAGAAAATAATGATTGTGCGAAAGAAAAATGGAAGAGAAAGTGTCAAACCAGCACAATCTGTTACATAACAAACCCAGCAAATTTCCACTAGCTCAAGGGGCAAAACTAGGAATGATGCCGCTCAAATTAGTGACTATTCATCCTGCTACATGCTCAGAGAACAATTCAGTTCTAAAAGGTTTCTCCCACTTAAAACAACAGTCCACAAACAGGACAGAAAATAGACTGCTCATGGGCTTTGAGATTGAAAGCACTGAAGCCTGAGGGGGAACAAAGCTCTCTGTAGGTGTCTTACCAGTCCCAAAATCCCATTTTCACTTTGAAGGTTCACTGTGATGTCTGGTTTTATAAAGTTGCTGGCCAGCATGGGGATACCAATACCAAGGTTTGCTGATTGACTCTGTTAAAGATGGTGACTATTACATTTGTAATTCTGAAATGGAAAGCAGGTATAGAGATCAAGAGAAAAATATACAGGATTGATTGAAAGCTGCTTCAACATAATCTACCTATAACTCCACATCCCACATAATGTAAATAACTAAAAGATTTAGTTGTGTGGACAATTCTCAAATCTATAAAACTATTAAGTTGTAATAGATGCAAGTTACCAAAACTGCTTGAATAAAAGGGTATTATTAATAAAATAAAAAAACGTAAGACTGTGTTCATAAGGAGGAATGCTATTCAATGAATATGGAAATGTGAAATTCTTGGAAAAAAAAGAACGTGCATAATTTGCCATTGAAATCAACCTTGTGAAGAGCAAACAAGTGTGTAATTACAATTGGGCAGCACATATTTATTAATTACACCTGGATTGGTTTTACTCATGGTCATTTTTTTAGATGTATTGTTTTCAAAGGATACCATACATTCCATCCTCGAACTCCAGTGCAGCCCGTCGAATGATCCTTTCCCGAACAATGTCGGAGTCCTTCTTTGGTTTGGGCTTCTCGTCTTGACTTTTCTGTACTGTGCGTTTCTGGAAGCATACGGAAATATATGAGGAACAGGGAGACAGCATGTTGAGAGGATATTTCTGGCCAGGTACTGTACAAGGACACACACAGATAAGAGCTGGTTTGTGTGTTTCTGAACAATGATGGCAATAAAATAAAAATAAAATAATGTTAGCTTCACGTTATAGCATCAATCATTTATCCTTTTTAATTAATGTAGCCAATTGTATTGAACTGGATTTTCAAGAAAGTGACCAATGCTACACATGACTGAAGAATTTTGATATGTACATAGTCTTTTCATTCATCACTGCTTTGCAAAGTCTTCTTTTGTACCTCAATCCTTTTCTCGTAGCCGGTTCCGTGGACCACCCTGTGGACATAGATGCTAGGTATGTGGATGTCCTCTTCAGCAAAGGTCCCAACATCCACCACCTCCTCCACCTATACAAAGACACAGGGACAGAACTGAAATCCACCTTCCCTTGTAAAATGTCTCACCACCATTGAGAGTTCAGTTAAGGAAACCACGCACTGATGGAACGGTGGTATAAGAAGATAACATCTGCTGCTCCCAGCTGTGAAATAAAACAGATTAAATGATAAAGACCAGGGGCCTCATTTATAAAAGGGATATACACTCAAAAAATGGGGCACGGCAGTTTCTACGCAATGTTTGCGATTTATAAAATACTAACTTGACGGGAAAATGTGCGGTCCTCCACGCAAACTCGTTAGAGTTTGCGTGGAGGACCGCACATTTTCCCGTCAAGTTAGTATTTTATAAATCGCAAACATTGCGTAGAAACTGCCGTGCCCCATTTTTTGAGTGTATATNTTCAAATTACCACGAACAGTAATTTACACAAATCTGGTTCCCCATAATTATATGTGTCTTCCCAAGTGAAAGACATTCGTTTAATCTTAATCTCGATGCAGTGCTATAGTCCTGCCGGAGTGCACCGGAACGAACGACACTATCATAAACAAATGCGCACACACACACACACGCCCTTTCGACCGGATGTATTCTTCATAAAACGAGGCCACGCTTTACTAACTCGTGCGAACGAGAAGGTAAAACGTGGCCTCGTTTTATTTATTTTTCTCTCTATGAACCCTCAAGGGCTCCGTATTAATTAAAACATTTGAAGATACACTCTCATGTTGAGCTGAGGAATATTTTATAACCAGTCAATCTCAACTGCTTACCTTTTTAAGGGATATTGGTGCTAAAGCATCGCTACACTTTATATGACCTTATTCTGAACGTAAGAGGACATGCAGAGCATTTTGATTTGGCATTGACTTGTCAATTTTCGCATGTACTAGTGCAATGCTGACATTTACTGATTGACACTAAAGCCAGCGACAGAGTGTAGGGTAGGGCAAAGGGTTTAATATTCATTTGTACTGTGGGTCTGATAGTATCGGTTCAACACATAAAAGCGGAAACAGTCCAGATAAAAAGAGATGAAAGGAGACAGTAGAAAGGAAAGACAGATTTGCTAAACATATGCAGAGCCTGGATGTTTGAAATGGAACATTTGCATGCTATGCGCTCTCTATATAAGTTCAAAGTTTCCTGATGACTGCCTATCATCTGAATCTGAAGCACATTGCACAGAGGCTTAAGTGTTCTTAGAAATGTAAACATTTGAGTTTGATGTGTTTGCATTGGCTATCTCTCATTTTCTGGATACCATGCAGGCTGCCATAGGCGAGGCAAGTTTCCACTGAGAGGAAACAGATTGCTCATGGTGTCACTATTCTGGGTTAGAGGATAAAGCAAGAGCTGAGCCCCGAAAGTGGCAGCAGAGCATGGCCAAGTGCCCACATAAACAAGCACACGTACGCACACTGGGAGGAAGATAGAGGGGCTATAAATACACAGATAATGAGAGTGTGGTGTCGCTGTCATCCACATGCTGTCGCCCGTAGCCACACCGTCTCCGTCTCCTGACTGTCGCATCTCAGTGTGCGCACAAAGACGCATAGACAACACGCAGATGTGATGGATTATTAACTAAGGAAGCCTTGTAATCAACGTGTTGGTCACTAAGCTTTGAAAGTCTGTAAAATACTAAAAACAAAAAGAAATGGACTACTCCAGATATAAAGAAAATGTATTAATTAAGATATTGTTTGTCAGTTAAATAAGTCCCATTAATGTTTAACATCCATGTAATATAACATTTAACCTTGCTAATTATAGACTTTATGAGGAGTAATGTCAAACCTCCCAAACATTTCCAAAATAAAATAGCCCAGAACTACTTCGAGAATGACATAAAATCTCAGGTAAATATTCATAGTTCCATACATGTTAAGTGTGCCCACTAAGAAAAAGCTATGTTCTCCATTGAGTAAACTGATGATGAATATAATTACCGTATTTATTTTAATGTGCTGTATAAATGGTAATCAGAGTTGTTGTTGACTCCAAATGTTCTCCTCTTGGACGGCTTTTAAAAGTGTAAAATAAAGAATGTTCCTCATTAGTGAGCCCATTGTAATCAAAGGTGTAATAAACGTACAAGATGTTATCCTATTATCTTTTGTTAGGACTGTCAGAATTATTATTGACATATTATGTGAACACAAAAATGCCTGATCCTGATCATTTTGAGATTGTCACGTAGGCCAGATGGTCATAATGAGTTATCATCTCAAACGAATACCTTCCCTCAGAGCTTTGAGCTTGTTAAGTGCTCAACGGTTGTTGTGCTGCTTCTGAATTTATGTCAGCATAGTGGTGTTTGTCATTTATGATTCATAATTGGATTTAGTTCCATGTACTTGAAAATATGGTACTAATGTAGAGCTGTTTGTTGTTTATTTTGGTCGAGCTAACATTAGTGATAAGCTTGGTATATTTCTGGCATTGTTTATTAACCTCAGGGAAAACACAGGATGCAACACCACTGCTAGTGGTTTATTCTAGGAATCTGGTAGCATTGTGATCCAATCAGTTTGAGATTAACAAGGTTCGACCAACCTCACAGCCTAAAAAAGCACAAACCCTGGAAAAAGGCTTTTTGTGTGTGTCCCCAGAGGGCACTTTGATTCCCTCTACCCTCCTGCCAGCTCACTTCATGCCTTGCTCTGCTCTCATTGATGTGAAAATCGTTTTACAGATACAGGAATATCAATGTGTGTGTCTGTGCGTGTGCCTGTCTGCTTGATCCACACACCTGCTCATTTGTTTTTAGTATGTGTTATTCTTGTGTGTTTGTTAGTATTTAATTGTAATGCTTTATACATTGAACCTTCCGTCTGAACTGCATCTGAGCAGCGGTGCAGGCGGAACACATCACCCAGATAAAAGGAGCAGGAGGCTTTTTTATGAACACAGCATTATTTAAATTGTATGAGCTTGTCATTATGCTTTGAGTTAGCTTTGGAAGGCTAATTGAAAATCTGGCTGAATACATGGTCTGCTTGCATATGATTGAGAGACAAACACACAGACATAGAGAAATACATCTCCGAGAAGTGATTTCTGTTTTTGAGAGTCTCACTGTTTGACACTTTTTGGTTGAGGAGACACAATTAAGGATGGATACACTTAATTCAATGAATCATAAACTGTAATATAAGCCATCAAATATTCGATGCAATTCCCGTCCGGCACCCCTCTTCCCTATTTCATACTGCAACTGTTTTATTATGTGATGATCTCAGGCTTCCTTGATAAAGATGTCTACGGAAATTATCACAAAAGCAAAAGATGAAGCCCCCAGAGAAAGATGTGGGTGGATGTGTGGGACTGCTGTATCAATTCCCTCGCGCTATCAATCTCCTCTTCCATGGCCTCGTTTTCAATGTGGAATATTACAGATTTACCATAAAACAACCAAATGTATCAGAAGTCTAAAATCGATATACAGCCCAGAGTGGCCTTAACTTACTACAGACAAAAGCCTGCGTATCCATGACAACGCTAAGATGGGATCCACTCTTAGCCATCGACTCCTCTCAGTCAGAGCTGAGAGCTGAGGGAGGAAGTGGAGATAAGGAGAGATTCAATTCAATTTGGTCTGAACGCCTGCTTGCCCCCTCATGGAGATGGAATAAGTAGGTTATACACTGAGCTACACAAGAGTGAAGCACAAAAAAGAAAAAGGGAAGGGCGAGAATAAATAATGTTGTCATGGTTAAGTCCCCTTTGGGTACCCAAATATGTAATGATCTCCGTTCTTTTCAAGTGCTTTCCCCCTTGAGGAATAGTCAATTATATTTGATAGAGAAAAACCAGCTCTCTAAAAAAATGCCCACACTATCTTTTCCCGGCCTAGTTAAATTCCAGCATTGACATATCATTTGAGGTGTTTAAAAACATCCTACGAAGAGGAGCATGGCTTCTGAGTCTTAGGAGCTAGATCTGGTTAAAATGGGCAGTGAGATTGAGGTGAGCCCACACATGCTGTGCCTGAACACCTGTACAAGTGGAGGCTGTAGACTAAGTTTATAGCACTTCCTGATGTTACCTTCATTCTGGGATTTCTATCCAAGTCATGTTCACCCAGCTCTTCTTAAATCAATAGCCTTTTCCTCCTGTGTTGTGTTAGTCAGACAGAAATAACCCTTTATTCTCTGCTGCGAGACACTTAGGTGACGCACCCCTGTCTCTGTCAGGAATATATTGTTACATTGAGTTACCTGGAAAACAGACCTTTTCTAATATACCATTAAACATAACATAAGTGTTTTGAGAATATTTAGACATTATATGTTGCCAATGTTATATTTGCTCTAGTGACATCCCAAGAATAGGCTGAGCTTAACCTTAAACCTTGCAAAAGTCTTGAGACTGGACTATACCTAAATAGAAAATATATAGCCAAGCAAAGTTTCCTTTAACCGTCTTTCCATTTCCCCCCCAAAAACACCAACAAATCTTCACGACGCACATATACTGTTCATCGCCTTTGATCCCTGAACCAAACTATGTTCCCTGGGCTTAAGTTGTCAGATGATCCTCTTCTGTTTTTAGTCAGCAGAGCTGTTTTTTGGTACACAGACCGCTTTGTTGATTCAGTGTAGTTGCAGGAAGAAAAAAAGTAACACTTTCTCCGATAAATATTTACCCTTCCTTCCCCCATGAAAATCACGCCAGTAACATCATTTTTAAACCGGAGATCTTATTTGGAGGGCAAAATCTGCTTGTGCGTCACCTTAGAATTGAATACAAAAGAAATTTTATATCAGGAATTGCCTAAAAAATATTACAAATCTCTTCTGGGGCCTCATGTATAACGCCGTGCGTAGGATTGACGTGGGAAGGTTGCTTACGTAGTAGAAATCCGAAAAATAGGTCCATACATTTTCCGCCACTTTCCGATTCACCAAACATTGCGTACCGGAGAGGAAAGTGCGTATGGCACTTCCTACGCCTGTTTCCCTTTTATAAATCACAACCGACTCGAAATGCGGTGCAGCTTTTGCGGGCTTCACGTAATGCCCATGTTTGCCTATAAATAGTCAAAGACGACCATTCTTTCATTCATTTTGACTGACTGCATGGAGAAGATCGCAGGAAATGACGACAGAACAGCTAAAAAAAATATCTCACACCGTGTCAGATTTTGGTTATTTTGGGGAGGTCGAGATAAATCATATTGTTTGGTGGATGCAGTTTGAACCAGAGTAGCAGCATGGAGGTCGGATCGCCACCAAAATAAATAAATAAGTGGTCCGAAAAAGCTTAATGACAAAAAAAATACACATAACCTTCCTCAGGCAGTGTGTTTGTACCGGGGACAGGAGACCCCCCCTTGATGAGAAACTGTAAGAAATGATCGGGGAATCCCTCCGGAGTGGAGTCATGACGACTGGATCTGAATTATGTTTTTGTATTTGGTGGTTTCCACCTATTACCAACGACGCCCCCCCCCCAACTCTACGTTTTCCGACGCACCCTCTAGCGACGCGTGTCCGACTAGCTGTC
>NW_011338628.1:29158-37189 GCF_000735185.1 Notothenia coriiceps
AACACACACACAGATTGGAGCTGAGCAACACACACACACACACACACACACACACACACACACACACACACATCATGCGCCCAGGTGACAGGACATCTCCTTCATAAAACGAGGGGGAATACTCTGGTAGTTCGATGTGTGTGTGGTTAAACGTAGCAGCCTTGATCTCTATTCAGCGGTTCTAATGAAGGGAAACGCAGTGAAGTAAACAGTAAAAGGAACAACTCTTTGCAGCTGGTGCTGCTTTTCTCAGATTCTGCTGAGTTACACGTTACTGCCTCCAGTGCCCTGTACGACGAAGCCAGTTCAACAGACCCTGGATATGTTTGATTTATCCGGCTTAACTAACCCTAACAAACGCGATGTCGATAAGCGGTCCTACGAAGCTGGTTATCAACTCAGCAAATCAACCAGGGTTTCTCTGTCCGGCTGAGAGCGTGTTCACGTGAAAGGGACGGGGTTAGCAACATTTGACCAATCACAAACATGGAGACGCGTGCTGACAGCGCAGCGTCATACTTCATGAATGAATAGTGTAAATAGCAAATCCTGCTTCGTAGTACAGGCCACGTAACGCTTTTAACGAGTTAATAAAGCGTGGCCTCGTTGTATTTAAAGCGTGGCCTCGTATTTAAAACGTGGCCACGCTTTATTAACTTGTGCGCACGAGATGTAAAGCGTGAAACCTCCAGGGCTCCGTAAATTAATGCTGGAGAGATCTAACCTGAGTGGCTGAAAGCCCAAAGACTACATTCAGTTATCTACTCTAATCAGACGACAGAAGGAAGTTTATTATGTGCATAAATGTATGCACCAGTTCAGAAATGAACATAGAAAAAAGACAACCATACATTTTCACAAGGAGCTGGACACATAAATGTAGAACACTTATTCCTTGCCTTAGAAATTAGTTCAATCATGAGCTCACGTCTTGGTGTGAATGTACTTGTGTATGTACGTCTATTGTCTTCCATTATGGTGAAGGTCATGACCAATTCAAATCTCAAAATAGTCTCTACTGAGGGGATATGTATATGATGAAAATGTCAGGGTCATCGTGACATATTCTCTTTCGTTACATGCATAAACACGAGCATATGCACTGTTGAAGGGGAAGAAGCATGTCAAAGGCTTTTATAGCCATCTGTCCATTGTTATTACAGCAATTGTCTGTAGTTGTAGTCTAGACCTGCAATTACCCCCCATTTGCTTTAGAGAGGTTTTAGCTCAAAGTCAAAAAAATGTGACAATACTGAAGACAATGCAAACTTTGCTGATGTCAAATACTAGTATTTAAAATAAAAAATAAAAAAGGATTCAGCAGTGTGGAAATAAGGAATTTTATATCATTTTGCATTAAAGGAAGGCACATTTGATCCTTTAAAAAATAAAACAAGATGGTCATTTTCGCATTATTGTGGTAATGATTTCAAGAAGGGATACAAACTGGATAGATAACAAGTCGATACCCCAAACACCCTTCACCACGGCTTTAAATGATTACATTAATTGCCCATCTTATGGACACAAATGCTGAACCTCTTAAGGCAGGAAATGATTGGGAAAATGTGTGGATTTATAACAATTGGCCAACAGTTGCTGGAGTAATGGAATTAATCAGGGGCACATTTAGATCAAGGCAAGAAACTCAACAAGGCATTATCAGTGCTGTCAAATAGCATGAAAATTGTGGGCTGTGATAAATGATTAAAATCCCAGCAGGAGGCAAACAAAGCTTTAGCCCGTACAACGATGATAGCAAATATATTATTCCAAGGGCAAAGTTGCAAAAGGAACAACATAAAACATTAACTATCATATAGTCTAATTCTTAATTCAAAACATCATGTAACTGAGATTGCCTGTGTTTTGCAAAATCTGTAGGTCTTTTGCTATTTATGTTTTAACACAATGTTAAGGGGGAGGCTAAGTTAATTAGTACTCTAGCTGGGTTAAAAGAACAACAAATACTGACAAAAACATTCGTCCAATTCATGCATGACTGGTCGTGCACACCAACACCCACGCCACCACAACGCACTGCCACAGTAACAGAATACAGTTGAGTCATTTACTGTGACTGATGGTAGAAAAACAGCAGAAACCACTGCTTTGGTTCAGTCTTGGATGTATTGTTTCCCACAATGCAATGCGGCCCTTTCACTGCGACTGCGATAAGGGAATAACTGGACCAGTCGGATACCGTGGAACATTCAAAGATTGAATAGCAGGATTTGGTTGCCTAGTAACCTTGGCAGGAGCCAGTGATGATCTGGTAATTTTCAAAGTGCTTTTGTGTTATCTCGTTTTCTGACACAATTTCTGCCTGTTGAAGTTCAAAAGAAAATATTCGAAGATTTTATAAAAATGTGGACTACAGTGATGAGCCAGTGGTTACTTACCATGAAGGCGTAAAGGTGGTTATTGTCTAATCTGTTCAAAATGACCCATGTACAATAAGAGCTTAATCATGATGTTATGTATATAATTCTTCTTCTTCGTTGAATGTGCATAAATGTCATACAGAGGTCGAGACAAAAGATAACATACCTACACTTCTGTTAGCCCCTAATGGTTTTAATGGATTACGCACAATTACTGAGCCTTAGGTGAAGGAGTTGCTCAGCATTCTAATTAAAATTGGTACTTAGATGAAGGACAATCAGTGTGTACTTTTCTTAATTGAAAATGCAAATAGAACAAAGCTGTACAAATGTGAGACGCCTATTAAGTACAAGTGGAGGGAAAAAAAAAAATGGAGACTGCCATCTCGTTCTGCAAGTTAGGAGATCAACCACAGGTGATTCAAACACACATTAGAGAAGAGTGGGATGGCTAAACAAAATTATATTCAAGAGGCTAACGGGCACCATGGTTAGCGTCAAGGGGAAGCTCTTCAGTATTTATTGAAATCCCCTTTACACACCTTACTGTGATTGTATTTTATTAACAGATGACAAAAAGGAAAAGGCATGTTCTTTTCTCCAATAAAAAGTTAATTACTTTCACAACTGAGAAAATATTTTAAAGATATAGTTTAAACTATTCTAATCTGAAATTAATCTACTAAATAAAAAGTTAATAAGGGCATGTTATAATTTGACTGAAACTGAGAAGTCTATCATCTTCATTCTACCCAATGTTTAGTAGTCTCCCACCTCAATTTCCTGACATATTTTGCCCTTTGATAACAATGAATTGCTTAGCCCCTGAACAGCGTGAGCCTCACTGGCTGTGTACAGGCTGCAGAGAAAGAAATCAGTTCGGCATCTTACTGTGCAACATGATGCTCAGAAAGCTTTCCACACACTGGCCTGAGCTGCCAAGCGAGTTAAATATATAGCTTAAAAAACATCTAACCTTGTCCATTGGTTCCTCTTCCAGCCTTTAGCAGTGCACCAAGACGTCAGGGTCAATATTGACAGCAACTCAACAGATTTATTACTGAGCATGCACTGACTCCTAAATATACATGTATTCTCAGAGAGACAGTAATTGCTTCAGTATCAGATTTAAAAGGCTCTTAATGGGTTTAACAACACAGGCCTATCATTTTATTGTCACCAATAAGTAGGCTTGTCATAGATACATGCTCATTATGCTACTGCACTGCCATAAAAAAGGCATTATAAAATCACTTGATAGGAGGATAACAAAAAGTGCGCAGGCAGTTATATGTGATACACACCTAATGAATATCATATACACATTTGAAAGATATACTCATGTTATATTAAGATGCGTGTATCCATTATTAGAAAGTGAGAGACCTCCCTTTTCAGCCGGTACATTTTCAAAAAGTAAGATATAAAAAAACACTAACCACAGAGAGTAAGAAATACATGCACTGAAACACACTGAACTTTAAATTAACATTTGGAAATCCTGTTGGATATAATTCGTCAGACTACAGCACAATTGAATGCCCCACAAGAGAGAACCATTTAGTTGATCTCTGGATGACAAGTGTTTGAAAGGACAATGTGTTATTAGAGCATGACATAAAAAAGGAGTGACATGGAAAATCTTCAAAGACTAGAGTGACATGACACAGTAGTCTGAAACTATCTGGTTTTAGTGCTGGAAAATAAAATGACATTTATAATGGATTTATTCACGTTCAGAAGCAGATGCCGAGCTTTCCTTTCCCCAAATTTGAAAATCTGTGTCAGGGTCTGGACTGGGTCTTGGGTGAGTTAATTGACAAAGACATTATTTTCTTAAATAGGCAACTTAAAAAAACATTTCTCATCGCGTCACACCAATTAAAAGGCTTTTTATACTGTGTCCATGTTTAAAAATTAATCCAAACAATTATTTCTAAAATCATTAGACATTGCAGAAGCTGTTTGTGTTCATAACTTTTCTGATTCCTCTGAAGTATGGCAGGTGCATCCTGGAAGCTTGCGATATGGGGAAATTTAAATCTTGCTTTTAACTTGTCATGTCATTTCCTCTCCCTCTCTTGACTATAATTCCTGCCACTCTATATGAGAGTAGTAATGCCACAAAAACAATCTTGAAAACGCACCTGGATAGTGAACAAAAACAAACACTTATGTGTCTCAGTCAAATTAAAAGCAGCCTATGTCGTCTCTAAACCCAATAAGAATTGTTTCATCCTATTACCTCTGCAAAAAAGACCCTGAGCAGTTGATTCTGTGTGCACAATGGTTCGAGCTGACAGTTCACTGTTGAATCTACCCGATTAAGCTTGCATCTCATGAAGCAGTTTTGTAAGCATTAGTATTCATGTCACTACCTTATACGTCACAACTCCAGCAGACGTCACAGAGACACATTTGTGGCATTGATGCTGCCAGAGTGACTAGCTTTTTAATCCAATTTAGAAGAAAATGTAGCAATTTATTTTCTTACCCTGGCACTAGTTTGCATTAATTTATGATATTATGCATCATTGGCAACATGGCCCCGTCATCTGGGTTAAACATGACGCAAAACACTGTTATGAAACTCAATGAATGCATGTGCCATTTACCGCTTTAAACCAAATTTGAGTGGTAATTCGAAGATATAGTCTCATTGTGAGAAAATATACTTTTGCCATTTAGTCAGAGACATTTATATTCAGCAGAAGACTATATCTCACATCTAGCAACCGTGGAATAATTGAAAATGTGCTTTGTGAAACGCAGTTAGATTTACGAGTGACCCTTCGCTACCCATTTATTTTCAGAAGGCGCCTTTGTTTTATGGTTTTCACACACAGCTTTTCTCCCTGCTGCTCTCTAAATCAAGATGTGTCTATATGGGAGGTGTGAAGCTGTTTCTGTGTTGGAGGGGCTTAGAGGGAGATATAGATGCACACATATTTAATACACACACACATACAGGGAAGAGATGAGCGATCATATTCCTATATATGTGGGTACCCAGACGGATAGAATGACAGTAGGTATAACACAGATATCCCAGAGAAAGCAGGACATCCTCACTTGGTTTTTGGCCGTACTGGTTGAGGAAAACATTTTTTGTAAAGTACTTCAAACTTTGAGTCTATTTATAATATATGCTATCTAAAAATGATATTCAGAGGAATATAAACCATTCCCAATTCAAGGTAAAATTTAAATTCATGATTATAAAACACATGGCCTTAAACCAGTAAAATGCCTGTTTCACATTTCCGCTCCCGTCCTTGAGGTACAAAATGGATTTTCTTTTTTATCTACTTCCTCCTTTGAGGGATGGCATCTGCTGACTATATTATGTTGCTTAACTGCTATGGGTTCTATGGAAGACTATTAGCTTTGTGTGGTTGGGTTCAAAAGTGAAACAGCGGTTTTATTGTATTGATTTCTTTATCGTACACACATTATAGTGGTCAAAATAATTCATAAATACATTATTGTGATATCACCCTCTTACCCCCAAATTATTTAGTAGGAAGTGAGGAAATGTTTTACATCACTTTATCTAATGGCTATTATAAGGACAAAATCAATATTTTATTTAAGAATATCACAGTTGCGATTGTAGTTAGTTTAGACTCTAGTTTAGACTCTAAACTAATTACAATCTCTAAACTTTAGAGATGAATTTGCATATTTTTCGTGCTCATTCCAGATGATTTTCAGGAGGTGCTTTAGTTTAAAAATGGCTTTAACTAAGGATTTCGAAATCATGCTGTATGAGGTATATGGAGATGCATATCTACTCCAGCGATTTTGAAATGAAAGTCTACATAATGCATGAAAGCTGTTAAAACCAAAGCTGAGATTGTGAATAGACTGATAGATATGTGACAGTTTACATGTTCCTGGCAGACATCAGGAGTGAAAGCAAGTCATTAGGTAGTTTGAAATTGATACCTCAACTATGGTGATTTTGGCTGCCTTGCACATTGGTTGATTGAAGTTCCTGGCCGTTTTCCTGAGGGGAAAGAGCAAGAAAGAGGTGATTTAAAAAACAATTAGAAGTAATACAAAGAAAACAAAGGAGATAAGCAAGTAAACACAAGAATGTTCAGTGTAACATCCAATAATGAATATTCAGTGTTAGTTTACTGGACGAGGTTGCTACCTTGTGGAGAAAGGCTGTACTACATCTTCTGATTTCAATCATTCTCACAAATCAGGTTGGTGCAAATGACCTCATTGGTGCTTGACAAAGGGTCAAAACTACATTTTTGATTGTCTTATAAATAAACACAATATTATAGAATATTCATGAACAGGTAATATGAGTGATATAGAGTGTATTTGAGTGTTATCTGACAGTGGGCAGCACCCATGAACATGGTTAAACTGGAACTAAATGAGTATTATCAGTGATGTAACAGTTTCCTTAAATTGGTTAATAAATAAATACTACGATTTTATCAAACATTTAGAACAACCAAATAAAACCATTTAGCTAAAACAGACAAAAAATGTGCTGATCAGAATCATCCCCTGCAGTATATCCCTATGGTGAACATTAGAATGATTGATTTCCCATTGATATGGCCATCTTAGAAAAACATATTCAACCTTTCTTTAATAATAATACTAATACTAATAATAATAATAATAATAATGAGTTTCATTTATAAAGCACTTCATATTTGACTTCAAATCCCGTAGTGCTACAAGCAGTGAGCATGAACAGTATAAAAACATTACACAATACGGTAAAATTAATAAAAAGCAATAAAAAATAAAAATAAAAATAAAATAAAAGGGGGGTAATAAATAAATAAATAAGAGGTCTAGGGAAAGGCTCTATTGAACAGATGGGTTTGTGGTGCTCTCATGTGGTCGGGGAGAGCGTTCCACAGACTGGGGGCAGCTGAGCAGAAGGCCCGGTCTCCCATAGTACGGAGCTTAGTCCTGGGGGGTTTGAGGAGGTTGGAGTTGCTGGAGCGGGTGGTCCGCAAGGAGGTATGGGGGGTGAGGAGTTCCTTAAGGTAGGGAGGGGCAGTTCCATGGATACACTGGTGGGTGAGGACGGAGACCTTGAATTCGATCCACGGGGAGCCAGTGTAGTGCTTTAAGGATGGGGGTGACGTGATCGTAATTGCGCACCCTCATCAGGATCCTAGCAGCGCTGTTCTGAATGTATTGGAGCCTCTGGATGCTTTTGTTAGGGATCCTGATGAGGAGTGCATTGCAGTAGTCCAGCCTGGAGGAGACAAAGGCGTGGACTAGCTTTTCGGCATCAGACAGAGTGAGTGTGGGGCGGAGTTTGGCGATGTTCCTGAGGTGATAAAAGGAGTTCTTGCACAGCTGTTTAATGTGAGCCTCAAAGGTGGGATGGGCGTCCATTTTCACACCCAGGTTGGTGACTGTTGAGGAGAGGGTAATGTCCTGGCCGGAGAAGGTGATGGTGGTGATGGTGGATGACCGAACCTGGTGTGGGGTGCCAACTATAATGGCTTCGGTCTTGGAGCTGTTGAGTTTCAGGAAGTTTTGCTTCATCCACGCCTGTATCTCCTCCAGGCAGGCAGTGAGTGTGGGTGAAGGCAGGGTTGCAAAGGAGGTAGGGTTGATCCTGAGGTACAGTTGGGTGTCATCAGCGTAACAATGGAAC